>NC_089588.1:131931082-132231082 GCF_019320115.1 Miscanthus floridulus
ATTCATCTCGCTCACGGAGCCAAAATCAAAGCCAAAGCAAGGGAATAAATTGTATGGACCTGTGGGTCCAAAGCAAGGACGTCAACCTATATATGCTCCCACGATACTTGGGCGGCCGTTGCCGGCACCCATGCCTAACGTACGGCTGACGCAAACGCTAATAATCTCAGCTCAGGAAGGTATCAGGTAGAGGTGGAGCCATTAATTATTAGTCAGATATATATAGAGAGAGAACCCCAAGTACATATAGTATAGTACAAAATTAAATAATTGTAATGATCATTCATATGTTAATTAATGGCACAGAAATTTCCATTAGGTATGCAGGATCAAATCTCTATAACTAATCTTCTTCTTTTTTTACAATTTTACAACATACAAAATGTGATGGTATGCTAAGGTTGGTGAAAAAATTAATACAGATCTATGGATTGCTGTCAGATCTAAACTTGGTACCACTGCCGGAATTGAATTTGACGAAGAACAGTCGACAGTGATGGGCTCGACTATCATTGCCAGTTCCACTCCCGACAGTGACAAGACATTATCACTGTCAGGTCAAGGCTTAACCCTGAGGAGTGGACCCACCTGCTGGCAAAAGATTGGGGCGAACGATGCCGGCAGCAGGTTGGCCGACCAACTCCCTAGGTCGGCCGACCTACCATGAAGGCCAAATCCCGTCAAATTTGGTAGGTGATCTCCTACATACTTCAGGATCTCATCTCAGCCTGTGCGGCGCCAAGTCGGTGAATCAGAGGGTCGGCCGACCCTCTCCTTAGGTCTGCCAACCCCCTGGCCCACCAAATCCACAAAGTCAGTTTGGGGAATCTTCCACCGCCTTCTAGGATCAATCTAAGCCATGCATCAAGGTTGGTTCATAACGGAGAGCCGAGATGAAGCCTTGCCACGGATTCACGGGCCCAAAGGGTGGCAGGTGCCCCCTATAAAAGGACCCTCAGACCCCCTCCAAAAGGGCGTTCAAAAGAGAACCACAGACACACCACAAGAGAGCAATCTCCACTACACTCTCAAAATGTAGAAGTAGAATAGCTTTGTTGAGAGTTAGGGAGAGTTGAGATATACTCAGGTTCTGGAGGAGTGCTCTGTGGTTTGGTATACCTTTGTATCTTACCTTTGTAAGACTCATACCTTAATATAGTTATCTTATCTATTTACTTGTATGCCTTTTATGTTTATCTAGTTCATGCCTTAGATGTTTAGCTAAGTTTGGTTAGTATAGATGCATCACACCTTAGCATGGAATCTCCGCTCGCATCGAGTGCTCTAGTTTAGTACTTGACTAGAGTAGTAATCCATAGTTTAGACGTGGTGTCTAGACTATGGGTTACCTGAGTTTGAGCCTAATCCCACGGATAGTTGTGGTAGCCCCAGAGGTGACAGCTCTATCAGGCCTTTGTAATCCACCACGTTTGGATTGGTGTTCGTAGATCTTTTTTAGCAACCTTCCTCCGACCACTCTTTCTCACCTCCTTCGAGGGTCGGAAAGGTATTGTTGCTCCAAAGTGTTATTGTGTGTGATCGCTATGTTTTACCCATTCCTTAGTTATCCCCTCTGGCATGCTCTAGAATGAAACCATAGTAATAGAGAACAATATAGGAACTTTGTACTCACCCGTTGTCCTCTCAACTTGCTTGACTGCTCTTCTATCTTACCATGGAATTCTCCTATGTGTGTCATTATCCATAATTCCTATCTTTTGACTTACCCCTACTTTAGTCTAATAGGTATACTAGTTAGTAGACACATGATGGTTAGCTATCACCTTTTTAACCATTGCTTCCCTATGGATAAATACTATACCTTGGAATACTCCTAGGTGAAATGCTACAACGGTATTCTGTGCGCTTGCGGAATATTCTACATGAGCATAAGAAATACCGACACTGCCAAGTTTGCCTTAGAGGCAGGTGTAGCAGTTAGGTCTCAAGTACCAATTTTTCCGCACTGGAAACATTACAAGCGACAGACCCAACATTTCGATGAATTTATGGCCAAGCTATCTGTAAGTATGGGTATCCTCTCTTGAAATTTAACTCTACCTTGAGCAACTTAGTACGTGAGTGTATTCCAGTCTGGTGTACGACAGACACACTACAAGTTGAAGCAAGCCTACTTCAACGACATCCCCGCTGATCAGATCAGAATGACCTCTCCTGTCTCTTACATTAATGACGCATAGTGGTGTGCACTTGTCGAAAAGTGGTCAAGTTGCAAGAACAAGGGGTGTGTGTGAAGTTATTGATTTCTTGTCTAGTTTTTCGGTGGTCTACTTGCGCTATAGTCTAACACAATTGTAGTTATAGGCAATCTCAGAGCAGAACAAGCGAAACCATGCAAAAGTCAAGTACCACCAGGCTACAAGATCTAGCTCCTACCAAGTTGCAAGCATATGTAAGTGATGGTTGTGTTACTCTTTTATATTCAATACACACTACCTTTGTATCAACAGAAACACATGTGCAATTTTTACAGAAAGACAAGAACAACAAGGACGCATAACATGATCAAGAAGTACTCGATGAAGAACATGATCGACCTCATGAAGATGTTGATGCAGTGGAAATCTTCAAGAACTTCCATAACAGTAGGAAAAAGGGACTGAGCGATGCTACAAGAGAAGCAGTTGAAAGTACCTTCATTTTCTTTCCTTGAAATCTGCTGAAGCCATTGCTATAAAAGAAGGAAAAGTAGCAGGAGCCTAATGTGGCACCATCATTTTGAAGTTATAATTTTACACCAGTCAATATGTTCATTGTGCTTATGTAATCTCTATCAGTAGTAGGCTGAGGAAGACCTATGCATTACTTGTTTATGAATTAATGTCTTGGTTTTGCAATTTATGTCCTCTTGCACTATCTGTAGCCTAATATTTACTCCTTGATTTTCACAAGAAGCTATGGAAACTATATAAGCATAGCTGTTGCTGATGGCCAGGAACCCATGCCTAGTGCTGATGTTGTTTTCAAGGTCCTCTCCCAGGCCAGCTGCAACATCTTTTTGAAGAATGCTGATATCCGGACAAGCTCCTCAAGAACATAGATATCGGTAGAGAGAGCGCTTTGAGAACAGCTTGTTGCTGAACAGAAAAGTTCAGCTGGCCTCGTCGAACAAGTGGATCAACTGAAGAGGAAGATAGAAAAGATTGAAAGGAAGTTTGAGGATTTCAAGAAACAGCAACAAGAGGAGTACAATAAGCTCCGTGAGCATATCATGCTCTTCAACGCTGGTAACTCTCAGTCTTCTTGATGCAGTGAACGTGTGTGGTTTGTTTGCTGGTTTG
Organism: Miscanthus floridulus; assembly: GCF_019320115.1. Lineage (NCBI taxonomy): Eukaryota > Viridiplantae > Streptophyta > Magnoliopsida > Poales > Poaceae > Miscanthus > Miscanthus floridulus. Next base: position 131,934,385 of record NC_089588.1, read on the forward strand.
ATGAGGTGAACTCGTGTGGCTACTTGATATATGAACTATGTCAGTGGTTTGTTGCTGACCTGAACTGTTGTTATTTGATTCAGGTTCAATAATTATGTATGTAGTCATTTTTGTGCAGCAATTTTATCTGGAATTATTTTTTCTGATGTAATGATTGATGTGCATGTGGCACACGCCACGTCGTTAAATAAAAATTTGACACATGGACAAACCAGTGAATGACACGTGTAAGAGCTAGGACACGACATGTTGTCCAATACAAATCCAAAGCCGTGGTACAAATCCATCTAACCACATGGTCGAAATAAAAAAAGACGCGTGGGTAGTTTAGGGCGCGACACATGGTCCACTAAAAAACTGACGTGCGGATGTACAGCATCGCGACACATGGCCGAATAAGAAAAAGACACATGCGATATTGTGGTCATGCCATGTGGACCAATAAAAATACGATACATGGTCCAATGAAGAAGTGACGCGTGGGCCAACGGCAACACGACACGTGTGCCAATAAAAACCTGACAAGTGGAACAACACAGACACCACATGTGGTCTAGTAAGAACCTGAAACGTGTAAGAACAAGAGAGGGCCACGTTGTCCAATAAGAAGGTGACACGTCACCCAAAGCATCTCCAATGTAACCGGCTGTAGTATCTACACATGGAAGCATCTCCAATGGAAGCATCCGCCAGTGTGGCTGCCCCCTGCCACGCATGCCAAAATAGTTCTATGACGGTCAGTTTTTCGTCACAGAACAAACCACTTCTATGACGAGTCGCTTGGATTCGTCCTACATGAACAAATATGACGCGCACTTTTTGACGAACGATTTTTCATCATAAATTCATCATAAAACTGAATTTATAACGAATATCGCTTGTTCAGTGACGAAAGTTGTTTGTCATGTATGTGCAGATTTCTACTAGTGGGAACCGGAGCCCACGCCCCGAGGCGGGGGGGGGGGGGCATAGGACAGTGCAACTGAGCCCGGAAAGGAAGGCACCCGTGGCCCTGACGAATCCCCCGGCTCCCCTGCTGTGTGTGCCTCAGACACGCCACCGCCGGCCGGCCCCGAGGTCAGTGGCCTTCAGATTTTCCTTTGCTTTTGAGATTTGAACTGTCGATTAGCTAGCTTGCTCTGTTGAATTTGCTTTTCTATGTGAGAACAAGCTAGGATCATAGTGTTGGTTTCTGAAACTACATGGGGAAGAGAATGCAGCTTAATGGACAGGGAGAATTAATTAAGCTAGCCTTTTTTTGGTAGAATGTACTCTTGTTGAGAAATCCATGAACTGGTGTCTGGTGTGTGGTGTGGCTGCCTGCGTCTAGTAAGCAGCACTGCCCTGTTCGCTTGATCGTTTCTGTGGCTTATAAGCCGGCTGATGCTGTTTTGTTGTGAGAGAAAAACATTATATCATGACTGATACGATCAAGCGAACAGGGTATTCAACATTTTAGTCTTGTCAATGGCCTGCGATTTTTTTTTAATGTTTTGATTTGATGATGATGTTTATTGTTAATCCTCTTTGTTTGGTGTAATATTGGTTGAGAAAGGTGTTACCTTGTCCATGCCTACACATACCTGCACTATACAAGGTCTGCTGCTACCTTTCAGAGTTTCAGTATGAGGGGAGCAGCCAGGCAGAGACCTGTTGACTGTCGAGTGAGGAGAGTGTACGGGATCACATCGTTTCAGGTTTACACAACGCTGTTTACCTGGCCCATTCCCAGTAAAATAGTTTACTGCTGTGTGTTATCAGTCATTACAACTAGAGGTCCAAGCACTAGTAACCATTATACAGATTGAGATTATCTACTACTTTGCCATTTTTATTCAAAGAAAAAGGAGCCTATACCCTACACCCACAGTGAAACAAATTGAAAGTAAAGTCAGAGAGATAGTAGGCTATAACCAAGGAAAAGAAAAGTCTACAAAGATAAACATTGGAGCATAATATTTTTTATGGCCCCCATGCACATACTAATTTTCATTAAGTGTCTCCCATAATACGGTTTTAATGCTAGGATATAGTAAAGCATTTATATGAATGATTTTGTTATTTATTGGAATTGACACTGTAGTTTAGTGAAAATGGCTGTTCAGTTATGGGAAATTTTGTTCTGTTCTTCAGATTTCAAAATCTCAGTGAAGGTTGGTCATCTTGCTTTTTTACATACCGAAAGATAGGTAATATGTGCTATGAAATGTAAAGTGGGAGGCCAGGAACACATGATCGAAACACACGTTATATAGATGCCTAGTAGAATATTCAGTTTATTTCATCATCACACTTTGGAGTTATTGCTCGAAAAAAAAGGGCATCATGCTCTGCAGTTTCTAACTAAGACTTTGGTTATATATTATATGGGGGTGAAGTATGTTGTATTTTAACACTGTGGACTAGTATAACATCACTAGTTTGATTGTATCAGTCATTAATGTTTCATAGGGAGTTCAAGTTGTTCTAAAAGGGCTCGAATTTTTTAGGTCAATGCACGATTGGGCTATGATGCTTAGGGAGTTAGGGGTCACATAGAAACATGTGGTGATTCTGAACTAAACATGTGGTGGTAGAAGCGGTCATGGGTACTGTTATTGACACATGGTATTGTTTCCCAGTGCCACACTTAGTACTATAGCCAGGGTTGACACTTAGTACGGATTCCAAGTAATGCACCAGTTTGTTATACTAGGAAAAGTACTACTACATATTTGTCCCTGGCTACATATTTATTTGATCAACTGCCTTGTACAGATCTTTTTCCATATGCGAAGTGCAACTGCTACAGAGGTACTAAGTGAATTACAGTAACATAGATACACTTCCCAATGAGCACAATGTTGAAAATTCTTCTTTGATGGCCAAGATTTCAGCATAAACCTCCTCTGTTCTTGGCCGATCCTTGGGTGACATCTCAGAACATTTTAGACCAAGATTTGCAAGTTGCATGGCACAGTGCTGCATTTCAACCATTTCTTGTCCTCCGTCTTCACCTTCATGATATCCAGTGAGATTTGGTTCTAAAATGTTATGGATATTCAGTGGAAGTGATGACTCCACAAAGATGCGGATGTTTACACCATCCTTAAACATGTCATCAGTTGGTCGCCTTCCTGTAATAATCTCCAGCAGAATAATTCCATAGCTGTAGATGTCACCCTCAACTGAGATTTTGCACCCCACGCCATACTCTGCAATGTTGTGCAAAACTTAATAAGAAAATCCTCCACTTAGCTTTTTCAGAAAATTGGGAAAAATATAGTTAAGATGCCAAAGCATCATTTACAGGACAAATATCATATATACTTAAGTACAATTAATTCTGATTAAAAAAAAACAAGAGTGAAACATGTGGTCACCTGGTGCAATGTATCCGATAGATCCTCTCGGTCCTACAGCACTCGATGAATTATTGAATCCTGTTGAAAGGTCAACAGACAGAAACTTTGCAAGACCGAAATCACTGAGAGATGCAACCATTTCATCATTCAAAAGGACATTGCTTGGTTTCAGATCACGATGTACCAATGGAGGAGTGCATCGATTATGAAGATAGTCCAATGCAGCAGCGATATCCACAGCTATTGCTATTCGTGTGCCTAAACTCAATGGTCTTTTCATGCTTTTTGTGTACTCTTTTTGATGGAGCCAACTTTCTAGGTTACCATTTACCATGTACTCAAGAATGAGTGCTTTGAATTCATTTCCAGTTGGATCAAATGTTGAACATACACTAATCACTCTTATAAGATTCCGATGGCGAGTATTTCTCAATGCCTCACATTCAGAAAGGAAGTTACTTGGTGCTCCAAATTGGTCAAGCATGAATACCTTTATGGCAACTGCACATTCTTCAACATTGAATTGACCTTTGTACACCAATCCAAATCTTCCGGATCCAACAAGACTGTTAGGAGAGAAACCATCTGTTGCTTTGAATAAATCACCGTACGAGAAATTCTTTAGCTTCTTTAATGATTGGTTGGTTAGTTGCTTTCCTTTCCTTCTCTTCTTCAAAACAATGACAGCAACACACGCCATTGTGACTGCAACTACACTAGCAAGTGAAACCAGAACAGCTAAAATGTAGGAATGCTTCTTTGTTTGGGGTCCTGATGTCAAGCACTGTGGTACTTGTAGATCTGGAGACATTGCACACAACTTATTGTTTCCTTGGATGTACACATCATTCGGTTTAGCAAAGATGCCGCCTCCAGGGACAGGGCCCTCAAGGTCATTGAAGGATAGATTTAGAGTCTGTAAAGAGATAAGTGACTCCAAAAATACAGGAATGCTACCAGACAAGTTATTCTTGGAAAGATCCATCACAGTGATGCCTTTTAAGTTGATGAAAGAATCTGGGATGCTTCCTTGCAGATTATTTGTTTCTAAGTGGAGAGACTCCAGAAGAAGGCACTGACCAAGTGTGGAGGGGATCTCACCTGATAATCGATTGTTGGAAAGACTAAGTGAATTCAAATTGATCAATCCACCAATCTCAAAAGGTATGTCCCCAGTGAGTTTGTTATTGGACAAGTCTAAGCCTTCAGAAAGTGTAGATATCAGAAAGAGTTGCCGTGGAATGGCTCCGTACAAGCTATTGGAAGAAAGATTGAGTGTTGTCAATTGTTTGCAGCCATCTAAACTAGAAGGTATGAGTCCGGTCAAATTGTTTTCCTGAAAAAGTAGTTTAGTAAGCTGCTCTAACTCCCCAATTGATTGTGGAATTTCTCCAGAAAGTTGGTTTTTGGATAGGGTTAGAATGGACAAGTTTTGGAGGTTCCCAAGCGTGTCTGGAATATTCCCTGAGAGAAAATTTTTATCTAACTGAATGACCATGAGATTCATGAGGTTTCCTATCTTTGACGGTATAGAACCTGTCAATTTGTTTTCTTTTAGAACCATGACCTCTAAGCTTTTTGGGATATCGGTGATATAAGTAGATATTACACCTTGGAGGTTGTTTCTGTCTAACCATAAATTCTTTAATCGGGTGCAGTTCACTAGAGAGGACATGAAAGACCAATCTCCAGCTTCAAGCCTATTTTCACCTAGATCTAGGTAACTCAACAAGGCCAGGGATCCCAGTGAAGGAATAACACCCATGAATGCGTTGCTACGGAGATCTAGATATTGCAAATTTGTGGCATTGGCCAGTGAAGCTGGAATTGGACCTTCAAACCTGCTCCCTTCCAATATCAACTTTGTGATGCTTGTAAGGGTGTTGCCGATATTGGCGGGAAGCGTACCGACAAGTTGGTTGGCCCCAAGTCCAACAAAAGTAAGAGAGGAGATGTTATAAAGTGCAGGTGCAACGGTGCCTGACAAGTTGTTATAGCTGAGGTCTAGTGCTTGTAGGGTTTTAAGCTTACCTAAGCTCTCTGGAATCCTTCCTTGTAAGCTGTTATAAGAAAGCAGTAAGAAAGCCAGGGAAGAAAGATTACCAATTGAGCTAGGAATCTCTCCAGACAGATTGTTTTGGTATAAGCTAAGGTAATTCAGTGCCGAGGAAGATGCCTGCGAGAAAGGTGGGACAGACCTAGAAAGAGCATTTTGTGAGAGATCTATGTAATACAGAGATGTGCTGTTGAACAGAGCAGTGGGTATCTCTCCAGTAAGGCTATTATTCTGAAGATTCACCCACGTCAGGTTTTTGCTGATCTGCCCTAAAAATTCAGGAATGCTTCCAGTCAGATTATTGCTGGGGAGAAACAGTGTGTACAGATTGGGTAGCAGGCCAAGCTGTGGAGGGATGCTTCCCTGAAGATTGTTGTAGCCAAGAATAATAGTCTGAAGGGATGAGCACCGAGCAAGCCTTGGAGGGATCTCACCTTGGAGGGAATTGCTATCAAGGTCGATTGTTTCAAGACGGGAACATGCGGATATTGCCTCTGGTATCTCACCGCGAAGGGAGTTCATGCTGAGGTTGAAGTACCGAAGCTGGGTTAGCCGGCCGATGTCAGGAGAAATCTGGCCATCGAGCTGGTTGTTGGGCATGTGGATCCTTTCAAGGAAGCTGAGGTTGGCGACGCAAGGGAATATGCTGCCAGCGATGTTCTTGGATTCAAGGTCCAGTGCAATGACTCGAGATGCCTGCTGTCTGCTGCCGCATGTCACCCCATGCCACTTGCAGAACACACGGGATTCGTCTCTCCATGAGGCCAATGCACCTGATGGGTCGAGGAGCTGAGATTTGAGACAGAGGAGAGCACTGGATTCATTCAGTGCGGCGGGTGATGTGTGTTGACACAAGGCAAGGAAGTGGATGGAGATGAAAGCAAGCAGCGGCAGGATGGAATTGCTGTGGATGGCTATGTGAGACATTGTTTCTATGCATATATGGATGGATGCATGTGTAGATCATCCTGCTGCCTTGGGCTAACCGTATATGATGAGGTTATATAGAGCTTCATGCCTGTTGCACTGTATGAATCTGACTTCACAAGCCTGTCACCCTCTCCTTCAGCAATAGGACTATTCAACATCTTGCCGCAAAGAGTCAATAAAGGAGCTTTTATATTGCGCTCTGATCTACAAAATAAAGGAGCTTGCACCTTTTCATTTTAGAAATAAGCATCCGGCTTGCCTGGCATAGATTAATAGAGGAGACAATGAAAATGAGATATTTCAAGCAGACAAAAAAAAAGTCTCGGTCAACTACACAAGCTCGAGAACAGGACTCATGCATTATGACCAAAGCACTTACCACCACGGAATGATTTCTCCCATTTTTAAACTCACACTAGACACCAAGTTCCTGGCCATTCAGTTAGACTAAACAGAACTAATCGGTTCTTTAGTTCATCTTAAATTTCAGTTACCCAAAAAATTCAGTTCATCTTAAACTGGGTGGCCATCAGCATGAAAAATCAAGTATTCGATGCATGTGTAACTTTCTACTCCCTCCAACCTAGAAACAATGTAACTCACCTTTTAGAATTAAGTATATTTGTGATATCGAATAAATATTATTAGATTACTAATACAATAGAATTTATAGTAAATCTATTTAGAGATATAAATGTTGATACTATTTTCTATAAATGTAATAAATTCTAAATTCTTTTTCCTTGTTTCAAACCTAGAATTGTATTTTTTTTTTGGACGGAACGAGCAAAGATACAACGTGTCACCCTCTGTTATTGCAGCGATGAAAGCCAGTCAACATCGTCACGAAGACTCACGGGTAGGGATGAAAACGGATCGGATACGAACGGATATCACTGAAATCAAATTTGTTTTCATATTTCTGTCCGGATTCGGATTCGAATACGGATAGTGTTAACCATGCCGGATAGGATACGATTAGATATCGACATCATAAATATGCGATTTGAGTATTCGGATACGGATACGGTGTCGGATGTTGAATATCCGGACTCGGATACAGACAGATCTGAACCCCTCTAAACGGATTCGGTCTCGAATACGATCGGAAAATATCCGTACCGTTTTCACCCCTACTCACTGGTCAATAGTCTCTGACGTGAACGGCCAGTCGGCCACTGATTTCATAATGTGATGGACGACTGGTCTCTGTATTGGTTATGCCACTTGATGACCTAGACTTTCTCTGCGCCATGATGGACCAAAGATGCTTGCACAGAACTTGAATGTATCGCTTACGATATGCTGACGTATGTAAAAATTTGACTCAGTTCGCTCTGAATAGGCTAGTACGGATGTGTTTACTAAAATACAAGCCTACCATCCTCTTATATTTTAGGGGCTCTTGCGTTTGTACCCTTGTTTTGTATCGAAATTGTGATTTTGCCCCTATTTTTTTGACTTTGTGAATTTACCCCTACTGTGCCATTCACGAAGCACCAGTTTGCCCCTGCTCCGTCATCCACCCCTAACGGTGTTAAACTTTGTACAAAAGGACATGAATGCCCATGCGATTTTGCCCCTGTTTGTTATGCCTAATTGTGATTTTACCCTGATTTGGAATTAGACTTTTTTATTGTATGCTGACAATTGATTAAATTTGGTCAAACATATTTGGCACAACTTGAAATTATTTGAACTCAGATTTAATATTGAAAAATATTCAAACATATTTGTCATCTGCTCCTATTCTTGCTGCTCGGCCAGAGTAGGATAAACTGAACAAAAAGAAGCTTCTTTGTGCTTTCAGATTACAGAGAATCAGAGATGGAGTGTGTGTCGTCCAAGATCCTGGAGAAATCAGGGAGCTTTCAGGAGAAGGTGAGCTGCAGCCTGGGCCACAGCTTCTAGAGGAGCAGCGCGATCGAGGAGATCATCCTATCCACCTCTAAGAGCAACGGCAACCAGTTCCTGGCCCTCCTCCGCAGCTCCACCTCGTCGGCCAGGAAAGCCAAGGAGCCCGCCGAGGTGCATAGCCCCGCGACGGCGCCGGCGCCGGCCGAGCCGCCGGCCAAGATCGAGACGATCGACGTGTCAGAGCTGCTCGCCGGTCTGGAGGAGGAAGAGGGCTGCACGGCGGAGCAAGCGCGGGAACGGCGGCAGAGCAGTCGCGACGAAGACGACGCTTCGTGGTCCGCGTCGGACGGGAGAGCGAGGAGCTTCCGCACGGTGGAGTTCGACGCGATGGTACTGACGCAGCAACAGCAGACGCAGAGCGAGAGCGGCTCGCCGTCGGAACGACCAACCGCGCTGGCACCGGAACAGGAGGAGGAGCTCGCTACAGCCACGGCGGCGCCCGCGGCGGTGACGGCCTCGACCGTGGAGGATCAGGCGGGTCCGGGTTGAAGGCCGCCGTTGGAGCCAAGAGGCGGGCGAGGGCGCGGCAGCTGGGCGAGCTAAATGTGCCGGCGGCGGCGTTCGACTTCTCCATCTCCAAGTCCGGCAGGCTGCGGGACTGGCTGCGCCCGGGGGGCAGATCTTCTCGCCGGGCTCCTACGTCACGCCCCGGTTCGGGACGTCACCGCCGGCTGAGCGCGGAGGAGGAGCTGCCGGCGAGCAGCAGCAGCAGCAGGCGCTGTTCGACACGGAGCTGGTCGCGCAGTTCGAGCGCGCCATGGAGCAGCTGTCGGAGGACGAGGGCCGCGCAGCGCGCATGCCAGCCATGCCGTGACGCCTGCCCAGCGGCACCCGCCGCGCCGCGAGCTCGCATGGCTGCAGCGCCCGCCCAGCCGCGCCCCCGTCGCGGCCGCCGCACCCACCGCAGCGCCCGCCTTGCCGCGCCTGCTGCGTCGCGAGCCCACCGGCCGTGCCTCCCCCGTCGATGTCGTGCGCCCAGCCCAATAGGGCGGATTTGCCCCATCGGTATTTGCGAGCGCGGGGTCGCGAGGGCCACCGTCGCGCCGATGCGGGGTTGCCGGAGCGCCATGGCCGGCGGGCGTAGGGGCGCGCTGTCCGCACGAAGCTTTCGCGTCAGTCGCGAACAGATAGCAACGAAGAGGACGAGCGGATAAGAATGAAGAGGAAGGGGCATTTTAGTCATTTTGCATCTGATTTTATGTGTTTTGTTTTTTTTAATCGTTTAATCAGCCTCTAAATAATGGACATCCAAACCAGGGGCAAACGGCTCATTCGTTTCAAAATAACAGGGGTAAAATCACAAAGTTAAAAAAATAAGGATAAAATCACAATTGAACTTCTGAACAGGGGCAAAAACACTGTTTTCCCTATATTTTAATAAAACAACATGTCTATCAACGCGTGCCCTTGTAAGGGCTATAATCTTAAGAGACATAAGTGTTAGAAATTCGTGAATGAACTTTGTACTTACAACTGACTAAATTGCTTATCCTTGCATGTGCACGATTCCACTGTTCATTTGCAAACACTGTATGGCTTAGATATTTAGGGCCTGTTTGATCACCAACTAAACTTTAGCCGGCTAAGTTTAGCTGCTAGGGATTCAGCTAAAAGACCAGCTAAAGTTTAGCTAATTATACACTAGTACAGAAATCATTTTTAGCAACGCCACCGTTTTCTATCAGAGGCGGTTCAACTAACACGCCGCCTCTAACCGCATCGGTGAGCACTGTAGCTCCGTGACCGCCTCTGAAGATCCATCTTCAGGGGCGGTTCTATTAGGAAAACCGCCTCTGAAATACGTCCATTTTTTGGGGCGGTTGGTTTAAGAGAACCGCCCCTGAAAATGAATCTTCAAAGGCGGTCCTCCTTACAAAATCGTCTCTAAAAGTGACCTCTTTTCAAAGATGGCTCCTTAAGAGAACCGCCCCTACAGATGAATTAATAGAGGCGGTTCTCTTTAGTCAACTGCCCTTAAAAATGCCACCCCCAAATACCCCATCTTTCTCCTCGGGACATTCTGCATGCTGAGCACCATTAGCTCACTTGGAGGGCGAGAAATAACAAAAATAGAGGGGGAGGTTTTGCCCTTTGAACCTTTGAAGGAGTTGGGTTTGAGAGGTGAGATAGTGACATCCCTAAACTCTTTTCAAACCTTAAGATATATTAATAAAACTATAAATATGACAAAAGTTATTTTTAAAAAATAAGCTTATACATTTTGTTTAAAACAGGTACTTGAAAGGGTAAACCAGGTACTTGGAGATATGTTGAGAGCTTGTGCCATTTCTTTTCCTGAGAAGGGACGAATGCTTGAACTTAGCTGAGTTTTCTTACAACAATAGCTATCAAGAAAGCATTCGTATGGCGCCCTTTGAAGCTCTGTATGGAAAGAAATGTAGGACACCACTTAACTGGGTTGAAGTGGGAGACCGTGGATATTTTGGGCCTGATTTTATCAAAGAAGCTCGAGAGCAAGTCAGTATTATTCAGAGTCATTTGAAGGCAGCTCAGAGCCGACAGAAAGCTTATGCGGACAAGCAAAGAAGGCCTTTGCAGTTTATAGTTGGGGATCATGTGTACCTCAAGGTGTCTCCTATGAGAGGGGTGCATCGGTTTGGCGTCCGTGGCAAGTTATCCCCTCGATATGTGGGCCCTTACAAGGTTTCGAGCAGTGTGGCCCAGTTGCTTATCGTCTCCAACTTCTAGAGATTTTATCGGCGGTACACAATGTGATTCACGTATCGCAGTTGAAGAAATGTTTGCGGGTCCCTAATGAAGCTGTGGAAATTGAAGGACTTCCCCTCCAGCGTGACTTGACGTATATCGAGCATCCTATCAAGATCTTAGATGAGAAAGAATGAGTGACTAGAAACAATGTGGTGAAGTTCTACAAAGTTCAGTGGCAAAACCACTCGAAGGATGAAGCAACGTGGGAGCAAGAAAGTTATATTTTGAAGCATTATCCCCACCTTCTTTCTAGTCCACTGAGGTAGTTGTGTTAAATCAAAATGTACTCCTTACCTCTTTTCCCACACTAGGCACGTGAAATCTCAGGACGAGATTTTGTTTATGGGGGGTAGATTTGTAACACCCTCAGTGTTACACTGTAAATCATTTGCTAAAACATGTCATGAGCATTGTGTTTATGTGTTAATGCATCTAATATAGAGGGTAGATCAATTTCCGTAACTCAAAACGATCAACGGAAACGCGAAACGAAAGTTACATTCCATTGTCACGTAATATCACTTAGGGTTTAAAACCAATTTTATTAAGCGAAAATGCTATAGAACATACATGTGATACTTTAATAAAGTTAGAAGTACAAACTTTGTAGATGACGATGAAATACCTGCGGTTAAATAATGAATTCACTAGCTATCTGGTCTAATAGATTGGAAATTGAATTTGACGTGAATCCGATCAAGACTTAGTCGATTTCGTAAGTCTGAAAAATGTTTTGACAAAGCTGTGTTTGGCAATTTTTGTAGAGTAATTGGGTTAAGGAGTGCTATGGTTTTATGGCTGGTTTTAGTAGCCTAATATGCCCTCTTAAGAATGGCATAGGTGGTTTGGCAATTGAATCAACGATTTGGATTTTTCGGACGCTTTAAAAAGCGTGCATGGCACATTATTGGCCGGTTTCAGCGACTAGGCGCGGTCACCGTGCCTCGGCACTCGGCGTCGCAGCGCCGGCTCATCCAACGCGCGCACACATGAGCACCGCCGCGTAGGCCCCGCGTCGCCGCTACTAAAACCACCCAGGCATGTGTTGCACGAGCAGAGCACGCACACGCGCGCGCCGCGCACCGCCGCGTTTGACGGGTCGCTGGGGGCCGGTTGGCCTGGCCACTCTGCCCCACCGCTATCGTCGTGGGCCCGATGCCCTGGCTAGTCCACTGCCGCCTGCCTCGCCGTGTCACTGCCGCTGCCTTTGCGTCGCGTCGTGTCTACGCTGCTCTGCGTTGTTCCTCTCTGACCAGGTGGATGTCGTCCGCCTGTGCCGCTGCGTCATTGCCATCCCGACTTCGTGCACGTGGGCTTGCCAAGGCTACTCGTGTGTCGTTCGCCATTAATGGCACCACGGCCGCCCTGCCGCACTGCCACTGCCTGCGCGCGAGCACGTTCCTCTCCTTGCTGCGGTGGTTCGCAGTGAGTGCACGTGTGCGGTCGTTGCGTCCCGCCAAAGCTCGGGCAAGCAGCCGGACCCATCCCCTTCTTTTCTGCTCCCTCCTCTGTTGCCTGGGCCAGCCAAGCCACGCCATCAATTTGGCATGGATGGGTCATGTCCATTCAATTCGGCACGCTCTCGACTCCGTCTTCGAGCCTGCTAGCCGACCGACCCCACATCGTGTCCAATCGTGCCTTGGTAAGCTCCAATTTGGAGCTGGGTCTCCGCTGTCGTGCCATTAAAGGCTAAGCCCATCGTTGCCATGGGCACTACCCACCTTGTCATCCTAAGCCAAATTGGTTGCACCCCTAGCCTCGCCTCGCAGTCCTTCTCGACGTGCGCACCTGAGCCGCGCCATCACTGCTTTCCTCACGGCCCACCATCGCCCTTGCCGCGTGCACGTGGTCGGCTCTACTAGGGCAGTCTCTGGCCGCACCACCACTTCGTGTAGGATCACGGTGAGACCCTAATGCTCCTCTATTGTCCGTATTTCTTCTCCGGTTGCGGAGCTGGACTGAATGGGGTTACCGCCGTCGTAGGTTGGCCGTCGCCATAGAGGGAGCTCCTGGACGCGTCCCCATTCATCTCTTCATCGCCCACCGCTTCGCGTCTGCATCTAGGTGAGCATCGGCCCCTTAGAGGGGGCAAGGAGGGGCTCGGTTGGTCGACGTGACCGCCCAATGCCGTCGCCGCCGCGCCGATGCGCACGAGGGTGACCGAGGACCTAGCTATTGTGAAGAAGAGATGTTTCGAGGGTCCCTTTGCAAAAGTGCTATCTCGAGGAATAGTGTTGTGGACTGTGGGGTGATTTGGTCTTAGCGTGGGGGTGTTTTCGCATAAGTGACCAACACGTGTGGGCCTCCCCGTCGTGGGCCGTTGCCGCGCGGTTGGGCCGTGTTCCACATGGGCCGCGCCGGCGGGTCACGCATGCGCGCGCACTGCGTGGGAGTGGGCCGCGTCGCTCGCTCATGGGCCGCGCGAGTTGATTTCGCTTTTCATTTTATAGAAGATAGAAATAGCTTTATATTTTACATTCTAAGTTAAACTTTGGAAATTAATATCAATTCATATAAGTAGCCAAAAATTATGAAATAAATTCTGTTGAGTTCCTAAAAATGTGGTATACCGGATAGTATGGTTAGTTTATATATGTATGTGTTGATGCTAAGGTCTATTAAATAATTTGGAAGTGTTGATGTTATTTAGATTAATTATTGTAGGAATTTTTGTGGCAAATTGGTAAAATCTTGGACCATGAAATTTTTACAGTAGGTTCATTGTATTATTATGTGCTCACTGTAATTTTTGTAGCCTTAGAATAGGTTGATAAATAGGGTAGCTAATACTCCTTGTTTTATCATATATATAGAAAATCGATATTAAGAATAAGGATGCCTTTAGTTGCTAAGATAATACATGCAATGTTTCATACCTGTTTAGTGGTAATAATAGGTAACTTAGCATCTTGGTCGGTAGAGCTAGCTTAGTAGCTTGATAGATGTATTCTTATTTTAAGAATTGTTGTTGCCGTATTACTAAGTGTGGCATTATCATTTCATGCATGTAGACAATGAGTTGGTAGAGCTCGTAACTACAGCGCGAGCAGGAGTACGAGGAGGAGATTCTCGTATAGGAGGGAGCCCCAGAGACATCAGTTGCAGACTTTTTTGACACCCCGCCTGCCCAAGGCAAGCCCCGGTGCATAATCCTTATTTTGAATGATCACTATATATATATATATATATATATATATATATATATATATATATATGTGTGTGTGTGTGTGTGTGTGTGTGTGTGATATGCATTTACATTATAGGCATTTTATGGAAACTATATGCATAGATATACCTACCTATGAGTCCTACTAGCATAGGTCGAGTAGCTGCTATGCTTAGGATTTTCGGTAGCGTGAGTAACCCGCTGTTACTCACAATAGGTGATTATTATGATCACTCATGATAAAATGGTGGGAAGAAAATGGAGACCGGGTAGGGATATGGTTTGGGTATTGGTGGGTGTAAGAGGTTGTGTCCTATGACCAACGGAACATAGCTTGGTTACACTGTTTCCCTATCTGTGTCGGTTAAGGACCGGCCATTGCATTGGGTTTTAGGCAAGTCACAGACTTATTATTTCGAACACATACTTGTGTATGGGAGCAGGGAAGGCTTGTTGCTCTCTTGTTGTGGGTTCCTTCTCTTTCCGGACCTAATGATTGGAGGCAGGGATGGTGGAGGTTTAAGCACCGCACTGAGTTCGGGACTCAGGAGTAGGGGCTTGGACTCCATGTTTGGACGGAGACCTGAACCCTGTGACAGGAGAGTGGTGGGTTGGTCCTGCTTGTGTCTGGGGTACAAGCGGGCATGTGTTTCGGGGTACCCAGCTAGGCACATTGATTCGTGAATCGCCGGGCGATCCGGTACGGCTTGTCTACAGTCTATCACCGTAGCAAGAACTGAAAGATGAAAGGTGGTGAAATGGAACTGTTTGCTCAACTCTTGCTTGAAAATAGAACAGGTGCTTACATAGAATGGTTAGATAATGAACTAATCATAACTGCTAATAATAAACATACATAAGGATTTACTATTAGTATTGCTTTCCACAAAAAGGAAACCCATCAAACCATAAAGCTTATCATATCCCTTGGAGTCGGGAAATTATTCCCACTAGTCGGATAAGTCTTGCAAGTATATTGTGTACTCAGGGTTTATTTACCCCTGTTGCAGGTGCAGCTTGAGGAGTAGCCGTTGTGTGAAGAATTCTTCTGGTGGGCATAGACGGATCCTTGTATATTCTCGATAGATGATTATTTTCATTCCGTTGTTTAATTTCCGCACTCTGAATTTGATACTGTAATAATGTATCTCTAAAAACTCTGATTGTATGAAATGGACTAAGTATTGTGAACTTGTTCTCATTATTGGACCCTCGAGGAAAAAAGTGTGGATTATTTGAGTTCTCCCTTGGGGGTGTGCTCGATGGAATCCGTCCGATGTAGCTCGCTCTCGGGGTGCTTAGTGTCTGGTGAAAGACGAGCGCCTTCGAAGGTGTGCTATTTCGGGTGGTTCTGCCACAAGGCGGTTAAGCCTAATTTAGGGAGCACGAGGCCCAGATAACAATTGAAAGGATCAAGATGCCCAAGAGGGGGGGTGAATTGGGCTAATTCTAAATTTTATGCAATAATTAAATCCTACACTTAGCCCACTTCACCCCTGTGCCTAGAATGTGTTTCTATTGTTCTACCGCATAAAAGTTTTGCACCATAGGTTCCAATTCTACTCTAGCATGGCAATTCTAGGAATGTAAAGACATGAAATGAATTGCTCAAATGTAATTGCTCAAAGTAAAGAGAGGGAAAGGAACACGGCAATGTTTTCCCGAGGTATCGGAGAGTCAGCACTCCCCACTAGTCCTCGTTGGAGCACCCGCGCAAGGGTGTAGCTCCCCCTTAATCCACGCAAGGATCAAGTGCTCTCTACGGGCTGATTCTTTGACACTCCATCATGGTGAATCGCCCACAACCGCTCACAACATGACTTGGGTCATCCACAAGCTCTGCCGGATGATCACCAAGCTCCCAATCACCACCAAGCCGTCTAGGTGACGGCGATCACCAAGAGTAACAAGCACAAACTCTCACTTGACTAAGACAAGCCTAATGAGAAGGGTGGATGCACACTTGCTACTCTCTATGCACTAATGAGGTCCTTAATCTTGGATTATAAAATCTCAATCACCTCACTAGGCTCTTGCTCTCCGTTGCACTCCAAAGGTATTTCTCAGCTGATCAAATGGGCAAGAGAGCTCCCTTGGACGAGTGGAGCACGTATTTATACCCCCTCATCCAAAACATAATGTTTGGAGGATGAGTCATCAATATGCGGGGTGACCGGACGCTCCGGTCAGTTATACCTGCCACTGTGTTAGAAAGAGCCATTAAGCTCTGACCGGACTCTGACCAGCGTCTAGTTAGCACCAACCGAACGCGTCCAGTTAAGAAAAACCCTTTCTGAAACATTACTGGAGTCAACCGGACTCAGGCACCCCAACGTCCGGTCAGTACCTACCAGATGCGTCCGGTCGAGCAAAACCCACTCTAGAGTTGACCGGACGCAGGCACCCAGCGTCCACTACTAGAGAACAGACTTTAGAACGATGTCCTAATTTGGTATTAGCCTCGGCATTTTTTGCCCCCGGGACTAAAGGTTCCTTTAGTCTAGGTTGGTAATACCAACCGGGACTAAAGGTTCCTGCCCAACGGTCATCCGCGGGGCAGGGATCTTTAGTCCAGGCTGCTATTACCAACCGGGACTAAAGGTAAACCTTTAGTCCCGGTTGGTAATACCAGCCGGGACTAAAGCTTTTAGTCCCGGTTTGGGTGATGCCCCGGGAATAAAGATTAATCTTTAGTCCCGGTTTGGCCCCCTAACTGGGACTAATTATCCCAGCCTATAGACCAGCTCATTTCTTCCTCCCCGAGCCTGAGCCATTCCATTCAAACTCACTGCCTCTGTTCTTTAGCTTGCTGTTGTTCTTGCTCTCTCCCCCTCCATTGGTGTTGCTCTTCGATTTTGGAGGTAACAAACTTAATCCTCTTATGTTTTATCAGTAGCTTATCTCATTTTGCGATGTAGATGCATGTGTAACTTTATATGTTGCACTTATTATGATTTTATGTCATTTTTAGCTCAAAATCACATGATGATTTGCATATATGTTTGGATAAACAAAAGTTAAATTAGTTCATCAAAATCACTTGATAGTTTAGTATTGCTAGTATATGTAGTACATTTCATGGTTTAGTTAGATAAATAAATATTTTTATTTTTTTTAATATATTACTTTAGAAATGAGAAATTTACAATAGTTTGCAAAAATAAGTATAGAAAGTAACTTGATATGGTGGATTTGATTATGATTTCTATGTCATTTTTAGCTCAAAATCACATGATGATTTACAATAGTAAAATCACTTGTTAGTTTGGTATTTTACTATTATACATAGTACATATTTCATGGTTTAGTTAGATAAATAAATAATTTTAGTTTTGTTTAAATATATTATTTTAGAAAATGTGAAATTTACACTAGTTTGCAAAAATAAGTATAGAAAGTAGATGACAACTGGTACCGGATCCTCGGCCTCTCGTTCTATTGCGAAACGACTGAGGCCAGAACTCCCTCTCATTATCTGCGGCATGTGTAAGCAGAAGATTGTGATGGAGTACCGAGTCAAGAGACAGGGACCCAACAAGGGTTGTGTTTTCTACAAGTGCCCGGATCGCAATGTGAGTTTCTTACGCATTTGATTATTTTAGCTAATTGACCTGCTTTTCTTGAATATTTTTGACTAAATATTTTTTGGCTTTAATTTCAGTGGGAGGGCAATGGATGCGATGGTTGGTACTGGAAGGAAGATTATGCTACATACGTGCAGAATTTGGGTGCGCTTGAGGTAGCGGCTGCTGATGATGAGGCAGTGAGCTAGCAGGAGAAGCTTATTGATATTCAACAGACGAATGATTTGTCTGTTTTAGTTGCGTACGGTCACGAAATAATTATGTTACTGAAGTGCATTGTAGTTTTAGTTTGTTTAGTGATAGTTGGGATTGCTTACGTTGTAGCCAGGCTTAGTTAATTAATCAACCGTGTGTGTGTCATCTATGTTGTGCAATAAAATACTTAATTATGTTCAAGGTTTTCATAATTTGTCGTGTAATGCAGATTATGTCACGCCATTGGATGTACAATGCCGATCGCCGCTCCCAAGACTTTATTGAGGGCATGCACTATTTCTTAGGTGTGGCCGAGGCAAATAAGCGGGATGGTTTCATGTGCTGTCCATGTGCCCTATGTAAGAATTTAAAGGAATATTCAAGCTTAATGAGTCTTCATTCACATTTGCTTAAGTCAGGTTTCATGTCAAACTATATATGTTGGACTAAGCATGGAGAAAGCGGGGTCATGATGGAAGAAGGTGAAGGAGAAGATTTAGACATTGATGACATTATTGCTCAATATGGTGCCTTTGATGATACTACAATGGGGGGAGATGAAGAAGAGGTAGCGGCAGAAGATGATCTCGGTGATGCTCTTGGCGATGCCATTCGTGATGCACAACAAGAATGCGAAAGTGAAAAAGAGAAAGTTAAGTTCGAGCGCATGCTTGAGGATCATAGGAAGTTGCTATACCCGACGGCCGAAGAGGGGCAAAAAAAGCTGGGTACAACACTGGAATTGCTACAGTGGAAGGCAAAAAATGGTGTATCCGACAAGGCATTTGGGAATTTATTGAACCTCATAAAGAAGATGCTTCCAAAGCCAAATGAATTGCCCACCACTATGTACGAAGCAAAAAAGGTTGTCTGCCATTTGGGATTAAAAATCCAGAAGATACATGCATGTCCTAATGACTGCATCCTCTACCATGGCAATGAATACGAGAATTTGGATGAATGCCCGGTATGTAAAGCATCGCGGTATAAGATCAGGCGTGATGATCCTGGTGACGTCGAGGGTGAACAACATCCTAGAAAGAAAATCCCTACCAAGGTTATGTGATATGCTCCTATAATACACGCTTAAAACGTTTGTTCAGAAATAAAGACCATGCAATGTTGTTGCGGTGGCATAAAGAAGACCGTAAGGTAGACAATATGCTGAGACATCCAGCTGATGGGTCCCAGTGGAGAGCGATAGACAAGGAATTTCCAGAGTTTGCAAATGAGGCTAGAAACTTAAGGTTCGCCTTAAGTACAGATGGTATGAATCCTTTTGGGGAGCAGAGCACTAGTCATAGCACTTAGCCAGTTACTCTATGTATCTACAACCTTCCTCCATGGTTATGCATGAAGCGGAAGTTCATTATGATGCCGATCTTCATCCAAGGTCCGAGGCAACCTGGCAACGACATTGATGTCTATCTGAAGCCATTAGTTGAAGAACTTCTAGTTTTATGGAACAAACTAGGTGTACGTGTCTAGGATGAGTACAAACAAGAACACTTTGACCTACGAGCAATGTTGTTCATAACAATCATTGATTGGCCTGCTTTAAGTAATCTTTCAGGTCAGACAAACAAAGGATATAATGCATGCACACATTGTTTTGATGACCTTGATAATATATATTTGAAAAGATGACGAAAGGTCGCGTACCTTGGCCATCGTCGATTCCTTCCTTTGAATCACCAAGTAGGAAAGAAAGGGAAGCATTTTAAAGGTAAGCTAGACCACCAAAAGAAGCCTCATAACCGAACCAGGGAAGATGTACTCTCAATTCTAACGGCACTATTCTTTGAGTAGTAGGTGAGGCGACTGCAGTGATTTTATGGATCTTGAAAATCTATGAGTCTTGTATCTTGTATTTTGGAGGTTAGCGAGTAAGTGGTGGGTGTAAGTAAGCGTGTTTGTGTCTTTATTGTATTTTGCAGAAAAAAAAAATCTCTGCTTGATGTGGACTCGTGGGTTACTGAGTCGTTGGCTGTGCTGGTTGTTTGACGCCTGCATACAAGTAAGTCGTTGTCTTTCCTGGTTGTTGCTGACGACGCCTATATGTTATTGTAACCTTGTAGCCTATTTCCGTTTCTTCTTCGTGACGGCTGGAGGAATATAATAACAAGAAACCTAGATGTGCAAGCGACGATGCCATTCCTAAACTAATCATCACTTAGTGCATCAACCCAAAAAAATGTGGGAGTTTGCATATTTGAATTACCGGCCGATCAACTATATATTACTTAATCTGAGAACCGATTCAAATTAAACCCACAGTGCCCGCATGATTCAGCTGCTACGAGTTAATGGCCATCGTCAGCATGGCGGTATGCTTGCATTGTTGCGCCTTATTAGACACACAGGAGATAGGACTGGAGACTGAGCATCCCCACGCGTACACGTAGTCACGTACGTATGCATCACGCAAATACGGTGTACTCTACCAGTAGCTAAGCTGAATTAAAGCAAAGCCGGTCAGAAAGTATTCATGAGGGGCTGTTAAGTTCAAGCGAACAGGATGTCTCTAAAATTATCCAACAATTTGACTCGTCCCTGTTAATGAAGATCCGTCCACAGAGGGGAGAGAGAACCCTGGCCACTTCTCTCCCTCCCCACATATCTACCGCCACACACTATTCTCCTTCCATCTCCGTTCACACTTCTACCCCCACTCGGACTCGGCCTCCTTTTTCTTTGGCTTCACTGCCACGCCATGGCCCTGGCACGATGGGCTCAGGCCAGTAGCAGGCCTCCATGGCCCAATGGCCGGCTGGACTTTTTGTGAGGCGGGCATTATAACTTGTATATGTAGGGTAATGCTCTTCACGGACGCTCACGTACGTTCATGGGCCATGACGCAAGCCCAAACGATCCTCTCCTGTCCGCTCGTCCAACTCTCCAGACACAGCAGCAGTTTCTCAACAAAAAAGACCACTAAAGCGGTGCTCGGCCAAAGCACAGCTCGCAGCGCTCCACCCGCGCAACTCACGGCGACCAGCCGGGGCAGAGGCCGCTCGCTCACTTCTCGTGGTCCGCCTGCCCAAATCGCTGCGGCCGGGGCGGTGGAGCTTGTCCGCTTCCAGCTCACAGCAGCTTGGGCGAAGCCTGCCCGCGCACATCTTGTGCTCCGCCTGCCCAGTTCGTCGTGGCCGAGGTGGATCTCACCTGCGCAAAGCTTGCGACGGTCAGGATAGAACTCGCCCATGCACAGCTCGCAGCGGAGCTTACCCCGCGCACAGCTCACGCTCCACCCGCACAGTGTGCAGACCCGCCACGGCTTTCTCCATTGGACCAGTCGCGGCCTTCTCCACTGGAGCAGCGATCTCCGCGCCACCGGCGAGCTCTATATTGGTGAACTCCACACGCCGATGAGCCTCCATTCTCCCAAGCACCAAGGAGATTTTGTGCTGAAATCGCATGTTGCAAGCATCTGTATCAAGTGTTTCAAATGTTTCATAGCTATGTTGCAATTGTCTTGTATCAATATTGCAAAAGTAGATCGGGATGTTGTACATGTTGCAATGGTGTTTCAAGTGTATATTTCATATGTTTCATACGTATGTTACAATTGTTTTATCTGGATATTGCAAAAGTAGATCTGGATGTTGCATATACATGCATGTTGCAAGCGTATGTTTCAAGTGTTTTAGGTGTATGTTGCAAGTGTTTCATCTGGATGTTGCAATGTGTTTATAATAGTTACACACGTGTGTTTCCTGGTGTCTCAGACGTATGTTGCAAGTGTTTCAACTGTTTCGAGCGTATGTTGCAGTATTTCATCTAAATGTTGCAAAAGTAGATCTGATGTTGCACATGTTGCAGTGGGACACACATGTAGTAGCCACCTGCTACAGCTACTGGGTCCGCGTGCATGCGCGTGGGAGTGGAGGGGGCGCAAGCGACAAGCGCGGGAAACAGAGCGAGCGCAGATCGAGATGCGGCCCCCGCGTGGGCACGCGTAGGCATGGGAAACGAAGCAACGCGGGCCCCTACGTGAAGTAGGCGTAGACGTGCTAGCCGTCGCTGCAGCATGCATGCGCGCGGGTGTCCGTCCAGATGACGTCTGACCGCTGTATGTATGGTCTGGTTAAGAGAGGTAGAGACGGACAATATTGCCGCCTCTGTTAAAGTATGGTCTCATAAAGCTGGTTTTGCAATTCGCTGTGGTGTTAGTATGCTTGTTCTCAGTCAGTTTTACCAAAGGTGAACCGCTAGTCGAGTGATCAACTTGCCCAAATGTTCAACGTTTGACAGGTTCAAATGCGATCACGCCGCAATGTCGAAAAAACTAACCTCCGAGCTCCGATATATAAAATTTGTTGGACCTTTTGCCCGATTGAGCATGGATCGTCGCATCCACCGGTGGTTGTCGCCGTCGCTGTCCCAGCGTATAAGCACATTCATCTCGCTCACGGAGCCAAAATCAAAGCCAAAGCAAGGGAATAAATTGTATGGACCTGTGGGTCCAAAGCAAGGGACGTCAACCTATATATGCTCCCACGATACTTGGGCGGCCGTTGCCGGCACCCATGCCTAACGTACGGCTGACGCAAACGCTAATAATCTCAGCTCAGGAAGGTATCAGGTAGAGGTGGAGCCATTAATTATTAGTCAGATATATATAGAGAGAGAACCCCAAGTACATATAGTATAGTACAAAATTAAATAATTGTAATGATCATTCATATGTTAATTAATGGCACAGAAATTTCCATTAGGTATGCAGGATCAAATCTCTATAACTAATCTTCTTCTTTTTTTACAATTTTACAACATACAAAATGTGATGGTATGCTAAGGTTGGTGAAAAAATTAATACAGATCTATGGATTGCTGTCAGATCTAAACTTGGTACCACTGCCGGAATTGAATTTGACGAAGAACAGTCGACAGTGATGGGCTCGACTATCATTGCCAGTTCCACTCCCGACAGTGACAAGACATTATCACTGTCAGGTCAAGGCTTAACCCTGAGGAGTGGACCCACCTGCTGGCAAAAGATTGGGGCGAACGATGCCGGCAGCAGGTTGGCCGACCAACTCCCTAGGTCGGCCGACCTACCATGAAGGCCAAATCCCGTCAAATTTGGTAGGTGATCTCCCACATACTTCAGGATCTCATCTCAGCCTGTGCGGCGCCAAGTCGGTGAATCAGAGGGTCGGCCGACCCTCTCCTTAGGTCTGCCAACCCCCTGGCCCACCAAATCCACAAAGTCAGTTTGGGGAATCTTCCACCGCCTTCTAGGATCAATCTAAGCCATGCATCAAGGTTGGTTCATAACGGAGAGCCGAGATGAAGCCTTGCCACGGATTCACGGGCCCAAAGGGTGGCAGGTGCCCCCTATAAAAGGACCCTCAGACCCCCTCCAAAAGGGCGTTCAAAAGAGAACCACAGACACACCACAAGAGAGCAATCTCCACTACACTCTCAAAATGTAGAAGTAGAATAGCTTTGTTGAGAGTTAGGGAGAGTTGAGATATACTCAGGTTCTGGAGGAGTCCTCTGTGGTTTGGTATACCTTTGTATCTTACCTTTGTAAGACTCATACCTTAATATAGTTATCTTATCTATTTACTTGTATGCCTTTTATGTTTATCTAGTTCATGCCTTAGATGTTTAGCTAAGTTTGGTTAGTATAGATGCATCACACCTTAGCATGGAATCTCCGCTCGCATCGAGTGCTCTAGTTTAGTACTTGACTAGAGTAGTAATCCATAGTTTAGACGTGGTGTCTAGACTATGGGTTACCTGAGTTTGAGCCTAATCCCACGGATAGTTGTGGTAGCCCCAGAGGTGACAGCTCTATCAGGCCTTTGTAATCCACCACGTTTGGATTGGTGTTCGTAGATCTTTTTTAGCAACCTTCCTCCGACCACTCTTTCTCACCTCCTTCGAGGGTCGGAAAGGTATTGTTGCTCCAAAGTGTTATTGTGTGTGATCGCTATGTTTTACCCATTCCTTAGTTATCCCCTCTGGCATGCTCTAGAATGAAACCATAGTAATAGAGAACAATATAGGAACTTTGTACTCACCCGTTGTCCTCTCAACTTGCTTGACTGCTCTTCTATCTTACCATGGAATTCTCCTATGTGTGTCATTATCCATAATTCCTATCTTTTGACTTACCCCTACTTTAGTCTAATAGGTATACTAGTTAGTAGACACATGATGGTTAGCTATCACCTTTTTTAACCATTGCTTCCCTATGGATAAATACTATACCTTGGAATACTCCTAGGTGAAATGCTACAACGGTATTCTGTGCGCTTGCGGAATATTCTACATGAGCATAAGAAATACCGACACTGCCAAGTTTGCCTTAGAGGCAGGTGTAGCAGTTAGGTCTCAAGTACCAATTTTTCCGCACTGGAAACATTACAAGCGACAGACCCAACATTTCGATGAATTTATGGCCAAGCTATCTGTAAGTATGGGTATCCTCTCTTGAAATTTAACTCTGCCTTGAGCAACTTAGTACGTGAGTGTATTCCAGTCTGGTGTACGACAGACACACTACAAGTTGAAGCAAGCCTACTTCAACGACATCCCCGCTGATCAGATCAGAATGACCTCTCCTGTCTCTTACATTAATGACGCATAGTGGTGTGCACTTGTCGAAAAGTGGTCAAGTTGCAAGAACAAGGGGTGTGTGTGAAGTTATTGATTTCTTGTCTAGTTTTTCGGTGGTCTACTTGCGCTATAGTCTAACACAATTGTAGTTATAGGCAATCTCAGAGCAGAACAAGCGAAACCATGCAAAAGTCAAGTACCACCAGGCTACAAGATCTAGCTCCTACCAAGTTGCAAGCATATGTAAGTGATGGTTGTGTTACTCTTTTTATATTCAATACACACTACCTTTGTATCAACAGAAACACATGTGCAATTTTTACAGAAAGACAAGAACAACAAGGACGCATAACATGATCAAGAAGTACTCGATGAAGAACATGATCGACCTCATGAAGATGTTGATGCAGTGGAAATCTTCAAGAACTTCCATAACAGTAGGAAAAAGGGACTGAGCGATGCTACAAGAGAAGCAGTTGAAAGTACCTTCATTTTCTTTCCTTGAAATCTGCTGAAGCCATTGCTATAAAAGAAGGAAAAGTAGCAGGAGCCTAATGTGGCACCATCATTTTGAAGTTATAATTTTACACCAGTCAATATGTTCATTGTGCTTATGTAATCTCTATCAGTAGTAGGCTGAGGAAGACCTATGCATTACTTGTTTATGAATTAATGTCTTGGTTTTGCAATTTATGTCCTCTTGCACTATCTGTAGCCTAATATTTACTCCTTGATTTTCACAAGAAGCTATGGAAACTATATAAGCATAGCTGTTGCTGATGGCCAGGAACCCATGCCTAGTGCTGATGTTGTTTTCAAGGTCCTCTCCCAGGCCAGCTGCAACATCTTTTTTGAAGAATGCTGATATCCGGACAAGCTCCTCAAGAACATAGATATCGGTAGAGAGAGCGCTTTGAGAACAGCTTGTTGCTGAACAGAAAAGTTCAGCTGGCCTCGTCGAACAAGTGGATCAACTGAAGAGGAAGATAGAAAAGATTGAAAGGAAGTTTGAGGATTTCAAGAAACAGCAACAAGAGGAGTACAATAAGCTCCGTGAGCATATCATGCTCTTCAACGCTGGTAACTCTCAGTCTTCTTGATGCAGTGAACGTGTGTGGTTTGTTTGCTGGTTTGATGAGGTGAACTCGTGTGGCTACTTGATATATGAACTATGTCAGTGGTTTGTTGCTGACCTGAACTGCTGTTATTTGATTCAGGTTCAATAATTATGTATGTAGTCATTTTTGTGCAGCAATTTTATCTGGAATTATTTTTTCTGATGTAATGATTGATGTGCATGTGGCACACGCCACATCGTTAAATAAAAATTTGACACATGGACAAACCAGTGAATGACACGTGTAAGAGCTAGGACACGACATGTTGTCCAATACAAATCCAAAGCCGTGGTACAAATCCATCTAACCACATGGTCGAAATAAAAAAAGACGCGTGGGTAGTTTAGGGCGTGACACATGGTCCACTAAAAAACTGACGTGCGGATGTACAGCATCGCGACACATGGCCGAATAAGAAAAAGACACATGCGATATTGTGGTCATGCCATGTGGACCAATAAAAATACGATACATGGTCCAATGAAGAAGTGACGCGTGGGCCAACGGCAACACGACACGTGTGCCAATAAAAACCTGACAAGTGGAACAACACAGACACCACATGTGGTCTAGTAAGAACCTGAAACGTGTAAGAACAAGAGAGGGCCACGTTGTCCAATAAGAAGGTGACACGTCACCCAAAGCATCTCCAATGTAACCGGCTGTAGTATCTACACATGGAAGCATCTCCAATGGAAGCATCCGCCAGTGTGGCTGCCCCCTGCCACGCATGCCAAAACAGTTCTATGACGGTCAGTTTTTCGTCACAGAACAAACCACTTCTATGACGAGTCGCTTGGATTCGTCCTACATGAACAAATATGACGCGCACTTTTTGACGAACGATTTTTCATCATAAATTCATCATAAAACTGAATTTATAACGAATATCGCTTGTTCAGTGACGAAAGTTGTTTGTCATGTATGTGCAGATTTCTACTAGTGGGAACCGGAGCCCACGCCCCGAGGCGGGGGGGGGGGGGGCATAGGACAGTGCAACTGAGCCCGGAAAGGAAGGCACCCGTGGCCCTGACGAATCCCCCGGCTCCCCTGCTGTGTGTGCCTCAGACACGCCACCGCCGGCCGGCCCCGAGGTCAGTGGCCTTCAGATTTTCCTTTGCTTTTGAGATTTGAACTGTCGATTAGCTAGCTTGCTCTGTTGAATTTGCTTTTCTATGTGAGAACAAGCTAGGATCATAGTGTTGGTTTCTGAAACTACATGGGGAAGAGAATGCAGCTTAATGGACA
Source organism: Miscanthus floridulus (assembly GCF_019320115.1). Classification (NCBI taxonomy): domain Eukaryota; kingdom Viridiplantae; phylum Streptophyta; class Magnoliopsida; order Poales; family Poaceae; genus Miscanthus; species Miscanthus floridulus. The sequence continues at coordinate 131,961,243 of NC_089588.1, forward strand.
GGGAGAATTAATTAAGCTAGCCTTTTTTTGGTAGAATGTACTCTTGTTGAGAAATCCATGAACTGGTGTCTGGTGTGTGGTGTGGCTGCCTGCGTCTAGTAAGCAGCACTGCCCTGTTCGCTTGATCGTTTCTGTGGCTTATAAGCCGGCTGATGCTGTTTTGTTGTGAGAGAAAAACATTATATCATGACTGATACGATCAAGCGAACAGGGTATTCAACATTTTAGTCTTGTCAATGGCCTGCGATTTTTTTTTAATGTTTTGATTTGATGATGATGTTTATTGTTAATCCTCTTTGTTTGGTGTAATATTGGTTGAGAAAGGTGTTACCTTGTCCATGCCTACACATACCTGCACTATACAAGGTCTGCTGCTACCTTTCAGAGTTTCAGTATGAGGGGAGCAGCCAGGCAGAGACCTGTTGACTGTCGAGTGAGGAGAGTGTACGGGATCACATCGTTTCAGGTTTACACAACGCTGTTTACCTGGCCCATTCCCAGTAAAATAGTTTACTGCTGTGTGTTATCAGTCATTACAACTAGAGGTCCAAGCACTAGTAACCATTATACAGATTGAGATTATCTACTACTTTGCCATTTTTATTCAAAGAAAAAGGAGCCTATACCCTACACCCACAGTGAAACAAATTGAAAGTAAAGTCAGAGAGATAGTAGGCTATAACCAAGGAAAAGAAAAGTCTACAAAGATAAACATTGGAGCATAATATTTTTTATGGCCCCCATGCACATACTAATTTTCATTAAGTGTCTCCCATAATACGGTTTTAATGCTAGGATATAGTAAAGCATTTATATGAATGATTTTGTTATTTATTGGAATTGACACTGTAGTTTAGTGAAAATGGCTGTTCAGTTATGGGAAATTTTGTTCTGTTCTTCAGATTTCAAAATCTCAGTGAAGGTTGGTCATCTTGCTTTTTTACATACCGAAAGATAGGTAATATGTGCTATGAAATGTAAAGTGGGAGGCCAGGAACACATGATCGAAACACACGTTATATAGATGCCTAGTAGAATATTCAGTTTATTTCATCATCACACTTTGGAGTTATTGCTCGAAAAAAAAGGGCATCATGCTCTGCAGTTTCTAACTAAGACTTTGGTTATATATTATATGGGGGTGAAGTATGTTGTATTTTAACACTGTGGACTAGTATAACATCACTAGTTTGATTGTATCAGTCATTAATGTTTCATAGGGAGTTCAAGTTGTTCTAAAAGGGCTCGAATTTTTTAGGTCAATGCACGATTGGGCTATGATGCTTAGGGAGTTAGGGGTCACATAGAAACATGTGGTGATTCTGAACTAAACATGTGGTGGTAGAAGCGGTCATGGGTACTGTTATTGACACATGGTATTGTTTCCCAGTGCCACACTTAGTACTATAGCCAGGGTTGACACTTAGTACGGATTCCAAGTAATGCACCAGTTTGTTATACTAGGAAAAGTACTACTACATATTTGTCCCTGGCTACATATTTATTTGATCAACTGCCTTGTACAGATCTTTTTCCATATGCGAAGTGCAACTGCTACAGAGGTACTAAGTGAATTACAGTAACATAGATACACTTCCCAATGAGCACAATGTTGAAAATTCTTCTTTGATGGCCAAGATTTCAGCATAAACCTCCTCTGTTCTTGGCCGATCCTTGGGTGACATCTCAGAACATTTTAGACCAAGATTTGCAAGTTGCATGGCACAGTGCTGCATTTCAACCATTTCTTGTCCTCCGTCTTCACCTTCATGATATCCAGTGAGATTTGGTTCTAAAATGTTATGGATATTCAGTGGAAGTGATGACTCCACAAAGATGCGGATGTTTACACCATCCTTAAACATGTCATCAGTTGGTCGCCTTCCTGTAATAATCTCCAGCAGAATAATTCCATAGCTGTAGATGTCACCCTCAACTGAGATTTTGCACCCCACGCCATACTCTGCAATGTTGTGCAAAACTTAATAAGAAAATCCTCCACTTAGCTTTTTCAGAAAATTGGGAAAAATATAGTTAAGATGCCAAAGCATCATTTACAGGACAAATATCATATATACTTAAGTACAATTAATTCTGATTAAAAAAAAACAAGAGTGAAACATGTGGTCACCTGGTGCAATGTATCCGATAGATCCTCTCGGTCCTACAGCACTCGATGAATTATTGAATCCTGTTGAAAGGTCAACAGACAGAAACTTTGCAAGACCGAAATCACTGAGAGATGCAACCATTTCATCATTCAAAAGGACATTGCTTGGTTTCAGATCACGATGTACCAATGGAGGAGTGCATCGATTATGAAGATAGTCCAATGCAGCAGCGATATCCACAGCTATTGCTATTCGTGTGCCTAAACTCAATGGTCTTTTCATGCTTTTTGTGTACTCTTTTTGATGGAGCCAACTTTCTAGGTTACCATTTACCATGTACTCAAGAATGAGTGCTTTGAATTCATTTCCAGTTGGATCAAATGTTGAACATACACTAATCACTCTTATAAGATTCCGATGGCGAGTATTTCTCAATGCCTCACATTCAGAAAGGAAGTTACTTGGTGCTCCAAATTGGTCAAGCATGAATACCTTTATGGCAACTGCACATTCTTCAACATTGAATTGACCTTTGTACACCAATCCAAATCTTCCGGATCCAACAAGACTGTTAGGAGAGAAACCATCTGTTGCTTTGAATAAATCACCGTACGAGAAATTCTTTAGCTTCTTTAATGATTGGTTGGTTAGTTGCTTTCCTTTCCTTCTCTTCTTCAAAACAATGACAGCAACACACGCCATTGTGACTGCAACTACACTAGCAAGTGAAACCAGAACAGCTAAAATGTAGGAATGCTTCTTTGTTTGGGGTCCTGATGTCAAGCACTGTGGTACTTGTAGATCTGGAGACATTGCACACAACTTATTGTTTCCTTGGATGTACACATCATTCGGTTTAGCAAAGATGCCGCCTCCAGGGACAGGGCCCTCAAGGTCATTGAAGGATAGATTTAGAGTCTGTAAAGAGATAAGTGACTCCAAAAATACAGGAATGCTACCAGACAAGTTATTCTTGGAAAGATCCATCACAGTGATGCCTTTTAAGTTGATGAAAGAATCTGGGATGCTTCCTTGCAGATTATTTGTTTCTAAGTGGAGAGACTCCAGAAGAAGGCACTGACCAAGTGTGGAGGGGATCTCACCTGATAATCGATTGTTGGAAAGACTAAGTGAATTCAAATTGATCAATCCACCAATCTCAAAAGGTATGTCCCCAGTGAGTTTGTTATTGGACAAGTCTAAGCCTTCAGAAAGTGTAGATATCAGAAAGAGTTGCCGTGGAATGGCTCCGTACAAGCTATTGGAAGAAAGATTGAGTGTTGTCAATTGTTTGCAGCCATCTAAACTAGAAGGTATGAGTCCGGTCAAATTGTTTTCCTGAAAAAGTAGTTTAGTAAGCTGCTCTAACTCCCCAATTGATTGTGGAATTTCTCCAGAAAGTTGGTTTTTGGATAGGGTTAGAATGGACAAGTTTTGGAGGTTCCCAAGCGTGTCTGGAATATTCCCTGAGAGAAAATTTTTATCTAACTGAATGACCATGAGATTCATGAGGTTTCCTATCTTTGACGGTATAGAACCTGTCAATTTGTTTTCTTTTAGAACCATGACCTCTAAGCTTTTTGGGATATCGGTGATATAAGTAGATATTACACCTTGGAGGTTGTTTCTGTCTAACCATAAATTCTTTAATCGGGTGCAGTTCACTAGAGAGGACATGAAAGACCAATCTCCAGCTTCAAGCCTATTTTCACCTAGATCTAGGTAACTCAACAAGGCCAGGGATCCCAGTGAAGGAATAACACCCATGAATGCGTTGCTACGGAGATCTAGATATTGCAAATTTGTGGCATTGGCCAGTGAAGCTGGAATTGGACCTTCAAACCTGCTCCCTTCCAATATCAACTTTGTGATGCTTGTAAGGGTGTTGCCGATATTGGCGGGAAGCGTACCGACAAGTTGGTTGGCCCCAAGTCCAACAAAAGTAAGAGAGGAGATGTTATAAAGTGCAGGTGCAACGGTGCCTGACAAGTTGTTATAGCTGAGGTCTAGTGCTTGTAGGGTTTTAAGCTTACCTAAGCTCTCTGGAATCCTTCCTTGTAAGCTGTTATAAGAAAGCAGTAAGAAAGCCAGGGAAGAAAGATTACCAATTGAGCTAGGAATCTCTCCAGACAGATTGTTTTGGTATAAGCTAAGGTAATTCAGTGCCGAGGAAGATGCCTGCGAGAAAGGTGGGACAGACCTAGAAAGAGCATTTTGTGAGAGATCTATGTAATACAGAGATGTGCTGTTGAACAGAGCAGTGGGTATCTCTCCAGTAAGGCTATTATTCTGAAGATTCACCCACGTCAGGTTTTTGCTGATCTGCCCTAAAAATTCAGGAATGCTTCCAGTCAGATTATTGCTGGGGAGAAACAGTGTGTACAGATTGGGTAGCAGGCCAAGCTGTGGAGGGATGCTTCCCTGAAGATTGTTGTAGCCAAGAATAATAGTCTGAAGGGATGAGCACCGAGCAAGCCTTGGAGGGATCTCACCTTGGAGGGAATTGCTATCAAGGTCGATTGTTTCAAGACGGGAACATGCGGATATTGCCTCTGGTATCTCACCGCGAAGGGAGTTCATGCTGAGGTTGAAGTACCGAAGCTGGGTTAGCCGGCCGATGTCAGGAGAAATCTGGCCATCGAGCTGGTTGTTGGGCATGTGGATCCTTTCAAGGAAGCTGAGGTTGGCGACGCAAGGGAATATGCTGCCAGCGATGTTCTTGGATTCAAGGTCCAGTGCAATGACTCGAGATGCCTGCTGTCTGCTGCCGCATGTCACCCCATGCCACTTGCAGAACACACGGGATTCGTCTCTCCATGAGGCCAATGCACCTGATGGGTCGAGGAGCTGAGATTTGAGACAGAGGAGAGCACTGGATTCATTCAGTGCGGCGGGTGATGTGTGTTGACACAAGGCAAGGAAGTGGATGGAGATGAAAGCAAGCAGCGGCAGGATGGAATTGCTGTGGATGGCTATGTGAGACATTGTTTCTATGCATATATGGATGGATGCATGTGTAGATCATCCTGCTGCCTTGGGCTAACCGTATATGATGAGGTTATATAGAGCTTCATGCCTGTTGCACTGTATGAATCTGACTTCACAAGCCTGTCACCCTCTCCTTCAGCAATAGGACTATTCAACATCTTGCCGCAAAGAGTCAATAAAGGAGCTTTTATATTGCGCTCTGATCTACAAAATAAAGGAGCTTGCACCTTTTCATTTTAGAAATAAGCATCCGGCTTGCCTGGCATAGATTAATAGAGGAGACAATGAAAATGAGATATTTCAAGCAGACAAAAAAAAAGTCTCGGTCAACTACACAAGCTCGAGAACAGGACTCATGCATTATGACCAAAGCACTTACCACCACGGAATGATTTCTCCCATTTTTAAACTCACACTAGACACCAAGTTCCTGGCCATTCAGTTAGACTAAACAGAACTAATCGGTTCTTTAGTTCATCTTAAATTTCAGTTACCCAAAAAATTCAGTTCATCTTAAACTGGGTGGCCATCAGCATGAAAAATCAAGTATTCGATGCATGTGTAACTTTCTACTCCCTCCAACCTAGAAACAATGTAACTCACCTTTTAGAATTAAGTATATTTGTGATATCGAATAAATATTATTAGATTACTAATACAATAGAATTTATAGTAAATCTATTTAGAGATATAAATGTTGATACTATTTTCTATAAATGTAATAAATTCTAAATTCTTTTTCCTTGTTTCAAACCTAGAATTGTATTTTTTTTTGGACGGAACGAGCAACGATACAACGTGTCACCCTCTGTTATTGCAGCGATGAAAGCCAGTCAACATCGTCACGAAGACTCACGGGTAGGGATGAAAACGGATCGGATACGAACGGATATCACTGAAATCAAATTTGTTTTCATATTTCTGTCCGGATTCGGATTCGAATACGGATAGTGTTAACCATGCCGGATAGGATACGATTAGATATCGACATCATAAATATGCGATTTGAGTATTCGGATACGGATACGGTGTCGGATGTTGAATATCCGGACTCGGATACAGACAGATCTGAACCCCTCTAAACGGATTCGGTCTCGAATACGGTCGGAAAATATCCGTACCGTTTTCACCCCTACTCACTGGTCAATAGTCTCTGACGTGAACGGCCAGTCGGCCACTGATTTCATGATGTGATGGACGACTGGTCTCTGTATTGGTTATGCCACTTGATGACCTAGACTTTCTCTGCGCCATGATGGACCAAAGATGCTTGCACAGAACTTGAATGTATCGCTTACGATATGCTGACGTATGTAAAAATTTGACTCAGTTCGCTCTGAATAGGCTAGTACGGATGTGTTTACTAAAATACAAGCCTACCATCCTCTTATATTTTAGGGGCTCTTGCGTTTGTACCCTTGTTTTGTATCGAAATTGTGATTTTGCCCCTATTTTTTTGACTTTGTGAATTTACCCCTACTGTGCCATTCACGAAGCACCAGTTTGCCCCTGCTCCGTCATCCACCCCTAACGGTGTTAAACTTTGTACAAAAGGACATGAATGCCCATGCGATTTTGCCCCTGTTTGTTATGCCTAATTGTGATTTTACCTTGATTTGGAATTAGACTTTTTTATTGTATGCTGACAATTGATTAAATTTGGTCAAACATATTTGGCACAACTTGAAATTATTTGAAATCAGATTTAATATTGAAAAATATTCAAACATATTTGTCATCTGCTCCTATTCTTGCTGCTCGGCCAGAGTAGGATAAACTGAACAAAAAGAAGCTTCTTTGTGCTTTCAGATTACAGAGAATCAGAGATGGAGTGTGTGTCGTCCAAGATCCTGGAGAAATCAGGGAGCTTTCAGGAGAAGGTGAGCTGCAGCCTGGGCCACAGCTTCTAGAGGAGCAGCGCGATCGAGGAGATCATCCTATCCACCTCTAAGAGCAACGGCAACCAGTTCCTGGCCCTCCTCCGCAGCTCCACCTCGTCGGCCAGGAAAGCCAAGGAGCCCGCCGAGGTGCATAGCCCCGCGACGGCGCCGGCGCCGGCCGAGCCGCCGGCCAAGATCGAGACGATCGACGTGTCAGAGCTGCTCGCCGGTCTGGAGGAGGAAGAGGGCTGCACGGCGGAGCAAGCGCGGGAACGGCGGCAGAGCAGTCGCGACGAAGACGACGCTTCGTCGTCCGCGTCGGACGGGAGAGCGAGGAGCTTCCGCACGGTGGAGTTCGACGTGATGGTACTGACGCAGCAACAGCAGACGCAGAGCGAGAGCGGCTCGCCGTCGGAACGACCAACCGCGCTGGCACCGGAACAGGAGGAGGAGCTCGCTACAGCCACGGCGGCGCCCGCGGCGGTGACGGCCTCGACCGTGGAGGATCAGGCGGGTCCGGGTTGAAGGCCGCCGTTGGAGCCAAGAGGCGGGCGAGGGCGCGGCAGCTGGGCGAGCTAAATGTGCCGGCGGCGGCGTTCGACTTCTCCATCTCCAAGTCCGGCAGGCTGCGGGACTGGCTGCGCCCGGGGGGCAGATCTTCTCGCCGGGCTCCTACGTCACGCCCCGGTTCGGGACGTCACCGCCGGCTGAGCGCGGAGGAGGAGCTGCCGGCGAGCAGCAGCAGCAGCAGGCGCTGTTCGACACGGAGCTGGTCGCGCAGTTCGAGCGCGCCATGGAGCAGCTGTCGGAGGACGAGGGCCGCGCAGCGCGCATGCCAGCCATGCCGTGACGCCTGCCCAGCGGCACCCGCCGCGCCGCGAGCTCGCATGGCCGCAGCGCCCGCCCAGCCGCGCCCCCGTCGCGGCCGCCGCACCCACCGCAGCGCCCGCCTTGCCGCGCCTGCTGCGCCGCGAGCCCACCGGCCGTGCCTCCCCCGTCGATGTCGTGCGCCCAGCCCAATAGGGCGGATTTGCCCCATCGGTATTTGCGAGCGCGGGGTCGCGAGGGCCACCGTCGCGCCGATGCGGGGTTGCCGGAGCGCCATGGCCGGCGGGCGTAGGGGCGCGCTGTCCGCACGAAGCTTTCGCGTCAGTCGCGAGCAGATAGCAACGAAGAGGACGAGCGGATAAGAATGAAGAGGAAGGGGCATTTTAGTCATTTTGCATCTGATTTTATGTGTTTTGTTTTTTTTAATCGTTTAATCAGCCTCTAAATAATGGACATCCAAACCAGGGGCAAACGGCTCATTCGTTTCAAAATAACAGGGGTAAAATCACAAAGTTAAAAAAATAAGGATAAAATCACAATTGAACTTCTGAACAGGGGCAAAAACACTGTTTTCCCTATATTTTAATAAAACAACATGTCTATCAACGCGTGCCCTTGTAAGGGCTATAATCTTAAGAGACATAAGTGTTAGAAATTCGTGAATGAACTTTGTACTTACAACTGACTAAATTGCTTATCCTTGCATGTGCACGATTCCACTGTTCATTTGCAAACACTGTATGGCTTAGATATTTAGGGCCTGTTTGATCACCAACTAAACTTTAGCCGGCTAAGTTTAGCTGCTAGGGATTCAGCTAAAAGACCAGCTAAAGTTTAGCTAATTATACACTAGTACAGAAATCATTTTTAGCAACGCCACCGTTTTCTATCAGAGGCGGTTCAACTAACACGCCGCCTCTAACCGCATCGGTGAGCACTGTAGCTCCGTGACCGCCTCTGAAGATCCATCTTCAGGGGCGGTTCTATTAGGAAAACCGCCTCTGAAATACGTCCATTTTTTGGGGCGGTTGGTTTAAGAGAACCGCCCCTGAAAATGAATCTTCAAAGGCGGTCCTCCTTACAAAATCGTCTCTAAAAGTGACCTCTTTTCAAAGATGGCTCCTTAAGAGAACCGCCCCTACAGATGAATTAACAGAGGCGGTTCTCTTTAGTCAACTGCCCTTAAAAATGCCACCCCCAAATACCCCATCTTTCTCCTTGGGACATTCTGCATGCTGAGCACCATTAGCTCACTTGGAGGGCGAGAAATAACAAAAATAGAGGGGGAGGTTTTGCCCTTTGAACCTTTGAAGGAGTTGGGTTTGAGAGGTGAGATAGTGACATCCCTAAACTCTTTTCAAACCTTAAGATATATTAATAAAACTATAAATATGACAAAAGTTATTTTTAAAAAATAAGCTTATACATTTTGTTTAAAACAGGTACTTGAAAGGGTAAACCAGGTACTTGGAGATATGTTGAGAGCTTGTGCCATTTCTTTTCCTGAGAAGGGACGAATGCTTGAACTTAGCTGAGTTTTCTTACAACAATAGCTATCAAGAAAGCATTCGTATGGCGCCCTTTGAAGCTCTGTATGGAAAGAAATGTAGGACACCACTTAACTGGGTTGAAGTGGGAGACCGTGGATATTTTGGGCCTGATTTTATCAAAGAAGCTCGAGAGCAAGTCAGTATTATTCAGAGTCATTTGAAGGCAGCTCAGAGCCAACAGAAAGCTTATGCGGACAAGCAAAGAAGGCCTTTGCAGTTTATAGTTGGGGATCATGTGTACCTCAAGGTGTCTCCTATGAGAGGGGTGCATCGGTTTGGCGTCCGTGGCAAGTTATCCCCTCGATATGTGGGCCCTTACAAGGTTTCGAGCAGTGTGGCCCAGTTGCTTATCGTCTCCAACTTCTAGAGATTTTATCGGCGGTACACAATGTGATTCACGTATCGCAGTTGAAGAAATGTTTGCGGGTCCCTAATGAAGCTGTGGAAATTGAAGGACTTCCCCTCCAGCGTGACTTGACGTATATCGAGCATCCTATCAAGATCTTAGATGAGAAAGAATGAGTGACTAGAAACAATGTGGTGAAGTTCTACAAAGTTCAGTGGCAAAACCACTCGAAGGATGAAGCAACGTGGGAGCAAGAAAGTTATATTTTGAAGCATTATCCCCACCTTCTTTCTAGTCCACTGAGGTAGTTGTGTTAAATCAAAATGTACTCCTTACCTCTTTTCCCACACTAGGCACGTGAAATCTCAGGACGAGATTTTGTTTATGGGGGGTAGATTTGTAACACCCTCAGTGTTACACTGTAAATCATTTGCTAAAACATGTCATGAGCATTGTGTTTATGTGTTAATGCATGTAATATAGAGGGTAGATCAATTTCCGTAACTCAAAATGATCAACGGAAACGCAAAACGAAAGTTACATTCCATTGTCACGTAATATCACTTAGGGTTTAAAACCAATTTTATTAAGCGAAAATGCTATAGAACATACATGTGATACTTTAATAAAGTTAGAAGTACAAACTTTGTAGATGACGATGAAATACCTGCGGTTAAATAATGAATTCACTAGCTATCTGGTCTAATAGATTGGAAATTGAATTTGACGTGAATCCGATCAAGACTTAGTCGATTTCGTAAGTCTGAAAAATGTTTTGACAAAGCTGTGTTTGGCAATTTTTGTAGAGTAATTGGGTTAAGGAGTGCTATGGTTTTATGGCTGGTTTTAGTAGCCTAATATGCCCTCTTAAGAATGGCATAGGTGGTTTGGCAATTGAATCAACGATTTGGATTTTTCGGACGCTTTAAAAAGCGTGCATGGCACATTATTGGCCGGTTTCAGCGACTAGGCGCGGTCACCGTGCCTCGGCACTCGGCGTCGCAGCGCCGGCTCATCCAACGCGCGCACACATGAGCACCGCCGCGTAGGCCCCGCGTCGCCGCTACTAAAACCACCCAGGCACGTGTTGCACGAGCAGAGCACGCACACGCGCGCGCCGCGCACCGCCGCGTTTGACGGGTCGCTGGGGGCCGGTTGGCCTGGCCACTCTGCCCCACCGCTATCGTCGTGGGCCCGATGCCTTGGCTAGTCCACTGCCGCCTGCCTCGCCGTGTCACTGCCGCTGCCTTTGCGTCGCGTCGTGTCTACGCTGCTCTGCGTTGTTCCTCTCTGACCAGGTGGATGTCGTCCGCCTGTGCCGCTGCGTCATTGCCATCCCGACTTCGTGCACGTGGGCTTGCCAAGGCTACTCGTGTGTCGTTCGCCATTAATGGCACCACGGCCGCCCTGCCGCACTGCCACTGCCTGCGCGCGAGCACGTTCCTCTCCTTGCTGCGGTGGTTCGCAGTGAGTGCACGTGTGCGGTCGTTGCGTCCCGCCAAAGCTCGGGCAAGCAGCCGGACCCATCCCCTTCTTTTCTGCTCCCTCCTCTGTTGCCTGGGCCAGCCAAGCCACGCCATCAATTTGGCATGGATGGGTCATGTCCATTCAATTCGGCACGCTCTCGACTCCATCTTCGAGCCTGCTAGCCGACCGACCCCACATCGTGTCCAATCGTGCCTTGGTAAGCTCCAATTTGGAGCTGGGTCTCCGCTGTCGTGCCATTAAAGGCTAAGCCAATCGTTGCCATGGGCACTACCCACCTTGTCATCCTAAGCCAAATTGGTTGCACCCCTAGCCTCGCCTCGCAGTCCTTCTCGACGTGCGCACCTGAGCCGCGCCATCACTGCTTTCCTCACGGCCCACCATCGCCCTTGCCGCGTGCACGTGGTCGGCTCTACTAGGGCAGTCTCTGGCCGCACCACCACTTCGTGTAGGATCACGGTGAGACCCTAATGCTCCTCTATTGTCCGTATTTCTTCTCCGGTTGCGGAGCTGGACTGAATGGGGTTACCGCCGTCGTAGGTTGGCCGTCGCCATAGAGGGAGCTCCTGGACGCGTCCCCATTCATCTCTTCATCGCCCACCACTTCGCGTCTGCATCTAGGTGAGCATCGGCCCCTTAGAGGGGGCAGGGAGGGGCTCGGTTGGTCGACGTGACCGCCCAATGCCGTCGCCGCCGCGCCGATGCGCACGAGGGTGACCGAGGACCTAGCTATTGTGAAGAAGAGATGTTTCGAGGGTCCCTTTGCAAAAGTGCTATCTCGAGGAATAGTGTTGTGGACTGTGGGGTGATTTGGTCTTAGCGTGGGGGTGTTTTCGCATAAGTGACCAACACGTGTGGGCCTCCCCGTCGTGGGCCGTTGCCGCGCGGTTGGGCCGTGTTCCGCATGGGCCGCGCCGGCGGGTCACGCATGCGCGCGCACTGCGTGGGAGTGGGCCGCGTCGCTCGCTCATGGGCCGCGCGAGTTGATTTCGCTTTTCATTTTATAGAAGATAGAAATAGCTTTATATTTTACATTCTAAGTTAAACTTTGGAAATTAATATCAATTCATATAAGTAGCCAAAAATTATGAAATAAATTCTGTTGAGTTCCTAAAAATGTGGTATACCGGATAGTATGGTTAGTTTATATATGTATGTGTTGATGCTAAGGTCTATTAAATAATTTGGAAGTGTTGATGTTATTTAGATTAATTATTGTAGGAATTTTTGTGGCAAATTGGTAAAATCTTGGACCATGAAATTTTTACAGTAGGTTCATTGTATTATTATGTGCTCACTGTAATTTTTGTAGCCTTAGAATAGGTTGATAAATAGGGTAGCTAATACTCCTTGTTTTATCATATATATAGAAAATCGATATTAAGAATAAGGATGCCTTTAGTTGCTAAGATAATACATGCAATGTTTCATACCTGTTTAGTGGTAATAATAGGTAACTTAGCATCTTGGTCGGTAGAGCTAGCTTAGTAGCTTGATAGATGTATTCTTATTTTAAGAATTGTTGTTGCCGTATTACTAAGTGTGGCATTATCATTTCATGCATGTAGACAACGAGTTGGTAGAGCTCGTAACTACAGCGCGAGCAGGAGTACGAGGAGGAGATTCTCGTATAGGAGGGAGCCCCAGAGACATCAGTTGCAGACTTTTTTGACACCCCGCCTGCCCAAGGCAAGCCCCGGTGCATAATCCTTATTTTGAATGATCACTATATATATATATATATATATATATGTGTGTGTGTGTGTGTGTGTGATATGCATTTACATTATAGGCATTTTATGGAAACTATATGCATAGATATACCTACCTATGAGTCCTACTAGCATAGGTCGAGTAGCTGCTATGCTTAGGATTTTCGGTAGCGTGAGTAACCCGCTGTTACTCACAATAGGTGATTATTATGATCACTCATGATAAAATGGTGGGAAGAAAATGGAGACCGGGTAGGGATATGGTTTGGGTATTGGTGGGTGTAAGAGGTTGTGTCCTATGACCAACGGAACATAGCTTGGTTACACTGTTTCCCTATCTGTGTCGGTTAAGGACCGGCCATTGCATTGGGTTTTAGGCAAGTCACAGACTTATTATTTCGAACACATACTTGTGTATGGGAGCAGGGAAGGCTTGTTGCTCTATTGTTGTGGGTTCCTTCTCTTTCCGGACCTAATGATTGGAGGCAGGGATGGTGGAGGTTTAAGCACCGCACTGAGTTCGGGACTCAGGAGTAGGGGCTTGGACTCCATGTTTGGACGGAGACCTGAACCCTGTGACAGGAGAGTAGTGGGTTGGTCCTGCTTGTGTCTGGGGTACAAGCGGGCATGTGTTTCGGGGTACCCAGCTAGGCACATTGATTCGTGAATCGCCGGGCGATCCGGTACGGCTTGTCTACAGTCTATCACCGTAGCAAGAACTGAAAGATGAAAGGTGGTGAAATGGAACTGTTTGCTCAACTCTTGCTTGAAAATAGAACAGGTGCTTACATAGAATGGTTAGATAATGAACTAATCATAAATGCTAATAATAAACATACATAAGGATTTACTATTAGTATTGCTTTCCACAAAAAGGAAACCCATCAAACCATAAAGCTTATCATATCCCTTGGAGTCGGGAAATTATTCCCACTAGTCGGATAAGTCTTGCAAGTATATTGTGTACTCAGGGTTTATTTACCCCTGTTGCAGGTGCAGCTTGAGGAGTAGCCGTTGTGTGAAGAATTCTTCTGGTGGGCATAGACGGATCCTTGTATATTCTCGATAGATGATTATTTTCATTCCGTTGTTTAATTTCCGCACTCTGAATTTGATACTGTAATAATGTATCTCTAAAAACTCTGATTGTATGAAATGGACTAAGTATTGTGAACTTGTTCTCATTATTGGATCCTGGAGGAAAAAAGTGTGGATTATTTGAGTTCTCCCTTGGGGGTGTGCTCGATGGAATCCGTCCGATGTAGCTCGCTCTCGGGGTGCTTAGTGTCTGGTGAAAGACGAGCGCCTTCGAAGGTGTGCTATTTCGGGTGGTTCTGCCACAAGGCGGTTAAGCCTAATTTAGGGAGCACGAGGCCCAGATAACAATTGAAAGGATCAAGATGCCCAAGAGGGGGGGTGAATTGGGCTAATTCTAAATTTTATGCAATAATTAAATCCTACACTTAGCCCACTTCACCCCTGTGCCTAGAATGTGTTTCTATTGTTCTACCGCATAAAAGTTTTGCACCATAGGTTCCAATTCTACTCTAGCATGGCAATTCTAGGAATGTAAAGACATGAAATGAATTGCTCAAATGTAATTGCTCAAAGTAAAGAGAGGGAAAGGAACACGGCAATGTTTTCCCGAGGTATCGGAGAGTCAGCACTCCCCACTAGTCCTCGTTGGAGCACCCGCGCAAGGGTGTAGCTCCCCCTTAATCCACGCAAGGATCAAGTGCTCTCTACGGGCTGATTCTTTGACACTCCATCATGGTGAATCGCCCACAACCGCTCACAACATGACTTGGGTCATCCACAAGCTCTGCCGGATGATCACCAAGCTCCCAATCACCACCAAGCCGTCTAGGTGACGGCGATCACCAAGAGTAACAAGCACAAACTCTCACTTGACTAAGACAAGCCTAATGAGAAGGGTGGATGCACACTTGCTACTCTCTATGCACTAATGAGGTCCTTAATCTTGGATTATAAAATCTCAATCACCTCACTAGGCTCTTGCTCTCCGTTGCACTCCAAAGGTATTTCTCAGCTGATCAAATGGGCAAGAGAGCTCCCTTGGACGAGTGGAGCATGTATTTATACCCCCTCATCCAAAACATAATGTTTGGAGGATGAGTCATCAATATGCGGGGTGACCGGACGCTCCGGTCAGTTATACCTGCCACTGTGTTAGAAAGAGCCATTAAGCTCTGACCGGACTCTGACCAGCGTCTAGTTAGCACCAACCGAACGCGTCCAGTTAAGAAAAACCCTTTCTGAAACATTACTGGAGTCAACCGGACTCAGGCACCCCAACGTCCGGTCAGTACCTACCAGATGCGTCCGGTCGAGCAAAACCCACTCTAGAGTTGACCGGACGCAGGCACCCAGCATCCACTACTAGAGAACAGACTTTAGAACGATGTCCTAATTTGGTATTAGCCTCGGCATTTTTTGCCCCCGGGACTAAAGGTTCCTTTAGTCTAGGTTGGTAATACCAACCGGGACTAAAGGTTCCTGCCCAACGGTCATCCGCGGGGCAGGGATCTTTAGTCCTCGCTGCTATTACCAACCGGGACTAAAGGTAAACCTTTAGTCCCGTTTGGTAATACCAGCCGGGACTAAAGGTTTTAGTCCCGGTTTGGGTGATGCCCCGGGAATAAAGATTAATCTTTAGTCCCGGTTTGGCCCCCTAACTGGGACTAATTATCCCGGCCTATAGACCAGCTCATTTCTTGCTCCCCGAGCCTGAGCCATTCCATTCAAACTCACTGCCTCTGTTCTTTAGCTTGCTGTTGTTCTTGCTCTCTCCCCCTCCATTGGTGTTGCTCTTCGATTTTGGAGGTAACAAACTTAATCCTCTTATGTTTTATCAGTAGCTTATCTCATTTTGCGATGTAGATGCATGTGTAACTTTATATGTTGCACTTATTATGATTTTATGTCATTTTTAGCTCAAAATCACATGATGATTTGCATATATGTTTGGATAAACAAAAGTTAAATTAGTTCATCAAAATCACTTGATAGTTTAGTATTGCTAGTATATGTAGTACATTTCATGGTTTAGTTAGATAAATAAATATTTTTATTTTTTTTAATATATTACTTTAGAAATGAGAAATTTACAATAGTTTGCAAAAATAAGTATAGAAAGTAACTTGATATGGTGGATTTGATTATGATTTCTATGTCATTTTTAGCTCAAAATCACATGATGATTTACAATAGTAAAATCACTTGTTAGTTTGGTATTTTACTATTATACATAGTACATATTTCATGGTTTAGTTAGATAAATAAATAATTTTAGTTTTGTTTAAATATATTATTTTAGAAAATGTGAAATTTACACTAGTTTGCAAAAATAAGTATAGAAAGTAGATGACAACTGGTACCGGATCCTCGGCCTCTCGTTCTATTGCGAAACGACTGAGGCCAGAACTCCCTCTCATTATCTGCGGCATGTGTAAGCAGAAGATTGTGATGGAGTACCGAGTCAAGAGACAGGGACCCAACAAGGGTCGTGTTTTCTACAAGTGCCCAGATCGCAATGTGAGTTTCTTACGCATTTGATTATTTTAGCTAATTGACCTGCTTTTCTTGAATATTTTTTACTAAATATTTTTTGGCTTTAATTTCAGTGGGAGGGCAATGGATGCGATGGTTGGTACTGGAAGGAAGATTATGCTACATACGTGCAGAATTTGGGTGCGCTTGAGGTAGCGGCTGCTGATGATGAGGCAGTGAGCCAGCAGGAGAAGCTTATTGATATTCAACAGACGAATGATTTGTCTGTTTTAGTTGCGTACGGTCACGAAATAATTATGTTACTGAAGTGCATTATAGTTTTAGTTTGTTTAGTGATAGTTGGGATTGCTTACGTTGTAGCCAGGCTTAGTTAATTAATCAACCGTGTGTGTGTCATCTATGTTGTGCAATAAAATACTTAATTATGTTCAAGGTTTTCATAATTTGTCGTGTAATGCAGATTATGTCACGCCATTGGATGTACAATGCCGATCGCCGCTCCCAAGACTTTATTGAGGGCATGCACTATTTCTTAGGTGTGGCCAAGGCAAATAAGCGGGATGGTTTCATGTGCTGTCCATGTGCCCTATGTAAGAATTTAAAGGAATATTCAAGCTTAATGAGTCTTCATTCACATTTGCTGAAGTCAGGTTTCATGTCAAACTATATATGTTGGACTAAGCATGGAGAAAGCGGGGTCATGATGGAAGAAGGTGAAGGAGAAGATTTAGACATTGATGACATTATTGCTCAGTATGGTGCCTTTGATGATACTACAATGGGGGGAGATGAAGAAGAGGTAGCGGCAGAAGATGATCTCGGTGATGCTCTTGGCGATGCCATTCGTGATGCACAACAAGAATGCGAAAGTGAAAAAGAGAAAGTTAAGTTCGAGCGCATGCTTGAGGATCATAGGAAGTTGCTATACCCGACGGCCGAAGAGGGGCAAAAAAAGCTGGGTACAACACTGGAATTGCTACAGTGGAAGGCAAAAAATGGTGTATCCGACAAGGCATTTGGGAATTTATTGAACCTCATAAAGAAGATGCTTCCAAAGCCAAATGAATTGCCCACCACTATGTACGAAGCAAAAAAGGTTGTCTGCCATTTGGGATTAAAAATCCAGAAGATACATGCATGTCCTAATGACTACATCCTCTACCATGGCAATGAATACGAGAATTTGGATGAATGCCCGGTATGTAAAGCATCGCGGTATAAGATCAGGCGTGATGATCCTGGTGACGTCGAGGGTGAACAACATCCTAGAAAGAAAATCCCTACCAAGGTTATGTGATATGCTCCTATAATACACGCTTAAAATGTTTGTTCAGAAATAAAGACCATGCAATGTTGTTGCGGTGGCATAAAGAAGACCGTAAGGTAGACAATATGCTGAGACATCCAGCTGATGGGTCCCAGTGGAGAGCGATAGACAAGGAATTTCCAGAGTTTGCAAATGAGGCTAGAAACTTAAGGTTCGCCTTAAGTACAGATGGTATGAATCCTTTTGGGGAGCAGAGCACTAGTCATAGCACTTAGCCAGTTACTCTATGTATCTACAACCTTCCTCCATGGTTATGCATGAAGCGGAAGTTCATTATGATGCCGATCTTCATCCAAGGTCCGAGGCAACCTGGCAACGACATTGATGTCTATCTGAAGCCATTAGTTGAAGAACTTCTAGTTTTATGGAACAAACTAGGTGTACGTGTCTAGGATGAGTACAAACAAGAACACTTTGACCTACGAGCAATGTTGTTCATAACAATCATTGATTGGCCTGCTTTAAGTAATCTTTCAGGTCAGACAAACAAAGGATATAATGCATGCACACATTGTTTTGATGACCTTGATAATATATATTTGAAAAGATGACGAAAGGTCGCGTACCTTGGCCATCGTCGATTCCTTCCTTTGAATCACCAAGTAGGAAAGAAAGGGAAGCATTTTAAAGGTAAGCTAGACCACCAAAAGAAGCCTCATAACCGAACCAGGGAAGATGTACTCGCAATGGTCAAGGATGTGAAAGTAGTATTTGGAAAGGGACAAGGCAGTGAATCTGTTCCCAAAGATGCTAAGGGACACGCACCCATGTGGAAGAAGAAGTCCATCTTTTGGGAGCTACCCTATTGGCAAGTCCTAGAGGTCCGCAACATAATCGACGCGATGCACCTGACAAAGAATCTTTGTGTGAACCTGTTATGATTCATGGGTGTGTACGGGAAGCCAAAGGATTCACTTGAAGCACGCCAGGACTTGCAGGGCATGAAAGAACGAGACAACCTTCATCCAGAGAAGACAGATGATGGACGTCATTACTTAAGTCCTGTTAGTTACACGCTTAGCAATGAAGAGAGGGACAGCATGTTCGAATGTCTAAGCAGCATCAAGGTCCCATCGGGATTCTCCTCCAATATAAAGGGTATAATAAATGTGCCAGAGAAGAAATTCCTAAACTTAAAGTCCCATGATAGCCACGTGCTTATGACGCAATTGCTTCCAGTTGCTTTAAGAGGAATTCTACCTCCACATGTACGTCTAGCCATCGTGAAGCTATGTGCATTCCTCAATGCAATTTCTCAAAAGGCAATCAATCCAGTGGAACTAGCTACTCTACAGAATGATGTGGTTCAATGTCTTGTCAGCTTTGAGTTGGTGTTCCCTCCATCCTTCTTTAATATCATGACACACCTCCTAGTTCATTTGGTGAAGGAGATTAGTATTCTTGGACCTGTGTTCTTACATAACATGTTCCCCTTCGAGAGGTTTATGGGAGTCTTAAAGAAATATGTGAAAGTCCATTCTAAGCCTGAAGGAAGCATCGCCCAGGGCTATGGAACAGAGGAGGTCATTGAGTTCTGTGTTGACTTTATTCCTGACCTTGCCCCGATTGGCGTTCCTGAATCGCGATACGAGGGGAGACTCAGTGGTAAAGGAACTTTAGGGAAGAAAACATATATCGGCATGGAAGACTATTATTTCAATAAAGCACACTACACAGTTCTTCAGAAATCGTCATTGGTGCATCCGTACATCGAGATACATAAGGAGTTCTTATGATCCAAGTTTCCAGGGAAGACTGGAGCTTGGATTAGGCGTCAGCACATGGAAAGTTTCAGTGGTTGGTTGCGAAAAGAATGTCAAGGCGATGACAATATTGATGAGCAACTGTATTTGTTGGCTAGGCAACCATCATGGCATATCCTCATGTACCAAGGGTCCGAGATAAATGGGAATACATTTTACATAGTTGCCCAAGATAAAAGGAGCACCAATCAAAATAGTGGTGTTCACATAGATGGCACAGATCTAAATGGGAATATACAAACATATTATGGGTGAAGCTGACCGGAGGAGGGGTAACAGTCGACAAAGAGTATGGAATGACAACAGTGGACCTCAACAATATTGGGTACAAAGACAAACCATTCGTCCTTGCTACCGATGTGAGTCAGGTGTTCTATGTGAAAGACATGTCTACAAAATCAAAGAGAGGAAAAAACGAAGACATCAACTCAATGATCAATGAGCCAAAGCGCCACATAGTTCTTTCTGGGAAAATAAATATAGTGGGAATTGAAGACAAGTCAGAAGATTATGAAAAAAATGTCCAAATTCCACCCTTCATAGTGAAGAAAGATCCAAGCATCATGTTAAATGATGAAGACACTCCATGGTTACGACAAGATCATAACCAAGGGTCATACGTCAAGAAGAAATTCACTGTTGTGCCCGCACGATACAACGATGCATGTTTAATATATTATGTTTTAGAGACGGATATTATGTAATATGTTATGACTTCACATTGTAATATGTTTAATATATGTTTCAAATTTCACAAGTGTGTGACATAATTTTAGAAAGTCTATATGAGATTCAAGAATTTGTGACTAGTGTTTGATAAAACTTTCTCAAATGGGAAAATGAGATATGTAACAATTGTAGATCTTGCTAAGATGATCAAACTTGGTATTCAGAGTTTTTTCATCTGAGGTCATTGAGTGTCTCATTTGAGCAAGTTTGACCAAGTCAAATATGGTCAAATGAAAAAACAACACTTTGACTCTAGTATTATGAACTATAAATGACTTCAAATTGAAAAGTTTTGAATACCAAGTTTGTTAAACTCATCAAGATCTACAATTGTTGTTTTGGTCAACTTTCCATTTGAGAAAGTTTGGATGGTTCAAATTTGTGATTTTTAAATTTCAACGCTTACAAACTATTTTTCGGAACCCTAGATTGTCTCAAATTGAAAAGTTTTGAATACCAAGTTTGTTCAGCTCATCAATATATACAATTATTGTTTTGGTCAACTTTCCATTTGAGAAAGTTTAGATGGTTCAAATTTGTGATTTTTAAATTTCGACGCCTACAAACTAGTTTTCGGAACCCTAGATTGTCTCAAATTGAAAAGTTTTGAGTATTAAGTTTGTTCAACTAATCAAGATCTACAATCCTTTTGTAGGCCATTTTTTCATTTGAAAAAGTTGTAGAACAAAAATACTACATTTTCTTTATTTTTATAGGTTCAACAAAAATTTCCTGTCAATTTTCGTCAAAAACCGAGAAAAAATTGAAACATTGACGTTACAATAATGTGATAATAAATTTCCTATCGAATAATATTAGTTTTATTAATTTTAAGTTACAAATATATTTTTGCATTAACAAAATACTTAGTATTAGTAACATTTATATTCTATATTCATAAAAGAAATTAAAAACTTTAGGTTACAAAATTTTCCTATTTACAATAAATAATTAGTTAATCAATAGTATTTTTTAAAATAAATATTGCAAAGTATTGAAGTTGCTATAGAATTAATTGATTAACCTAGTATTATACAAGGAGAACAAAATCAAAATCCCAGGCCTTTCCAATTACTCTAGCGGGCTGCCAAAATTTTCAGGCCTTCAGTCCCGGCCTAGGCCAGGAACCGGGACTAAAGGGTGGGCGGAATTGCCCACCCAAAAATACCTTTAGTCCCGGCTGGTAACACCAACCGGGACTAAAGCTCTTTTAGTCCCGGCTAGTAAGCTGAGCCGGGACTAAAGGGTTGGACCCTTAGTTCCGGTTCGGCTTACCGGCCAGGACTAAATGGCGTTTAGTCCCGGCTGGTGTTACCAGCCGGGACTAAAGGGTCCCGGCCTATATATATCGAACGGTTCCTGTTCTGTTTATCTTATACTTTTCAATCTACACGTCGATCATCGCCGCCGCCACCGCCATCTTCGATCTCGCCTCTGTCGCCCAGCCCCGCCCGGCCATCGAGCTCGTCTCTGCCGCGCCGTCGTCGTCGTCTACCCCCGTCCGGCCGCGCCATCCGCCCAGCCCGGATCACGCGCCGTCTCTCCGCCGCATCCCGTCTCTGCTGCCGCACCCGAGCCCACCCTCCGTCGCCGACCGCTTCCTGCCCGGCCTCGTCGTCGAGCCCCGCCCGGCGGCCGTCGAGCTTGTCTACCACGCCGCGCCGTCGTCGTCCCTCGCCCGGCCGCGCCAATCCGCCCGCATCGATCTCGCCATCTCCGCCGTACATCGTCCTCGCGCGAGGTGCTCAGCTCGGCCCCGTGGTCGGCCAGCACGCCCTGCCCGGCCCGCCATCCGCCCCAGCTAGCCTGCTAGCTAGCTGCTCTCGGCTATATTTTTTTTCAAACTTTCTAGTTTTTTTAGATTGTTTTTGATATATATGTTAGATTAAAATGTATGTTAAATTTAATTAATAGTTTATTTAAATAGTTTTTTAGATAGTTTTTGATATATATGTTAGATTAAAATGTATTAAAATTTAATTAGTAGTTTATTGTTAGTTTTTTAGTTAGTTTTTTAGATAGTTTTTTATATATGTTACATTTAAATGTATTAAAATTTAATTAGTACTTTATTTAGATAGTTTTTTTAGATAGTTTTTTATTATAGTTTTTTTATATATGTTAGATTAAAATGTATTATCTATTACTAGTTTATCTAATTTCATGTTAGATTTATTTAATTGGATTTAGTAATTATATATTCTATCTCTCTATATATGTTAATTAGATTTAATTTTGATTTAGTAATTCTATCTATGTATATATGTTTATTATATTTAATTGGATTTAGTAATTATTATTCTATCTCTCTCTATATATGTGTTAGATTTAATTTTCATTTAGTAATTCTATCTATGTATATATGTTAGGTTTAATTAGATTTAGTAATTAATTCTATCTAGATATACGTGTGTTATTATATTTAATTGGATTTAGTAATTATATTCTATCTCTCTATATATATGTTAGATTTAATTTTGTTTTAGTAATTGACACATGCATATTTTGTTAGTAATTCTATCTCTATATCACATGCATATTTTATTTTAGTAATTCTATCTATATATCAATTGGATATTTTATTAGTAATTCTATCTATATCACATGCATATCTAGAGAGAGATTCTATATGTATACATATGTACTTAATTATTTCTATGTGTATATATACATGTACTTATTTCCATGTGTTGAGAGAGAGAGAAAATTGTATCTAGAGAGACATTCTATGTGTGATGAGGAATCAGCAGAATGCCCGACAGAAGCAATACCATCATCGCATGGGATTAGGTGGTTATAGGAGTGCTATTCCCAAGTGGCAGAACCTAGAAGCAGAGATTACTGCCAAGGGAATCATACCTGAAATAATAGAGAAGAACTGGCCTCAACGCGCGAAGAATTGGTTCTACGCTCATGGGGGAAGCCTAGACCCAGACACTGGCAAGCTAATTTTTGGCCAAAAAATTGAGAGAGCAACACAGAGACTAGCTCGTGCTAGGGAAAAAGCTGATAGTGGTGTTTTCAAGCCCAACAGAGAAAAGGATGAATTGACATATGCCCTAGAGAATCCCAAACATAGTGGTCGAACAAGAGGCTATGGGGCGGTTCCGTGGCTACAAGCATTCCCAGTAGACAGGGATACCTACAGAAGCCGCCAGAGAAAGAAGGATGAGGAGGCAGACCGAATCCGTATATTGGAGCAATTTGTTAATGAGTCACGACAAGCATTGCTTGAATCACGTGAACGAGAAAAATCTCTTGAGGCAAGAATGCAGGAGGAGATCAAGAGGCAAGTGCAGCTAGCAATGAGTCAAATGCAATCGCAATCAACGCCGGGAGTCACCGTTAGCCCCGTTGGTCAGATGAAAAGCAGTTGTGCTTCCACGGAGCTGCCAGTTATTCAAGGTGATGCTGGGTTGTGCTTCCCTGTTGATGACATTACCGAGCCTCTAACAACATGTGAGCTGCACATTCCAGATGGTAAAAATGCATCAATCATGGTGGCTGTCGGGGTTGTATCTCCAATAGACCGAACGAAGACACCAAGAATCCATGGGTCAGTTATTCAACCTCGATATGCTAGCGTCTCGGTCGATAGAGTGCTCAAAGGTTACAGCAATGTTCCTCTTGGCATTGAAGGCGGTGATGGGGAGAAGACACTAGGAGAAGCAGAGAAGACATGTATTCAATGGCGCAAACGCTTCATCATCATTCCTGGGGCGCCACCGCTTCCCCTACCTCACCCTAGGTACGAATGATAGTGAATGAAATATTATTTTTCCATTAATTTTATATTGGCTTCAAAAATACTTCCTGAAAAGACTGATGAGCAAATAGCAGCTGAAGAAGACAAAAAAGTGAAAGATTTTTTTATAGATATCGAAAAGCAGAGACAAGCGAAGCTTAAGGAGAAGCCGTACTTTTACATACCACGAGATCTGCTGAGGCAGAAGGTCGAAGCTCACAAGAAAAAGATGCTTGAACTTCATAAGCCTCCGCCACTATCAGAGTATGACCGCTCCCTCGTGAAGTCACATGATGCAGATAAGAAAAGGAAAAGAGCATCAGGGAAGGATGTCCCACAGCTCGGACAACAGAAGCAACCAATGCAAAATCTTGTTGTTGCTAATGAATATGGTTCCAACATAGAAGTCTATCGACCAGACAACTCTGGAGAAGTGTCGGTTCAAGAACTTATTGCTTTTTTTTGAAAATACTGGTTTAACCTTGGATCAATTGACGGGCAAAGCTCCAATCCAGAACCTATAAGTTGATACCTGGAAGACTTATAAATTTGGCAAAAGTCTATACAACCCTGCGGCTATAAATGAATTGGGTACGCAAATGTACTTGCTCAACAAGTGGTACATGCAGGCGTGTGGCAGGGGTGAGGAGTGGATCTTTGTTAGATTTAGAGACCATCATTACTTCCGTGGCGATGACATCTTACATATTAGTTTCGAAGAATTGCATCAACTATACCACATGGACGCTCTGGATAAATCAATCATTAGCTGCTTTTGTTTGTAAGTGATTCTTACTTTTATTTAATAAACTCACTTCCATGCATACGTGTATATAATTATCCTCACATGTAACTTATATTTATATACAGATTCCAGATATCAGAGCTCCAAAGAATATAAGACACCAGTGTTGGCTTCATTGATCCTTATATCGTATTCAAAACCGATATTATTGCCAAGGAGCAGTGGGTATCTGAAGCACAGAAGAATATCATGAGGTTCTTCGTGAAGCAGCACGACAAGACAACAATACTTTTCCCGTACAACTTTGAGTAAGTGTTAATAATAATGTAGTCTACACATTTTATGTAATATCAATACAACTTATATGCATGCACGTGTGTGTATAAACCAATGCAGGTTTTACTGGATACTCATTGTCATTGAGTTAAACTCAAGTCGGTTAGTAATCTTGGACTCGTTGAGAAAAGAGCGGGCACTATACCAAGATATAATAGACATTATCTAGGGGTAATTTCGATCTCTCGCGCACAACTATTATTGAATAGACTTTGCCATAATTTATTAACGATCGTACATTATTGGTCGCACAGGGTTTGGAAAGAGTTTATTCGGCAACACCACAAGGATTGCAAGGCACCACTTAATGTAGTTGAAATACCAGTAAGTTGTACTATATATACTTCCCCACGTGTTTAATTACTATATCGTACTTTAATTTATGTGTGAGATGATGAGAATAATCTTCTTCTCGTTGCTTCCAAAGCCAAATGAATTGCCCACCACTATGTACGAAGCAAAAAAGGTTGTCTGCCATTTGGGATTAAAAATCCAGAAGATACATGCATGTCCTAATGACTACATCCTCTACCATGGCAATGAATACGAGAATTTGGATGAATGCCCGGTATGTAAAGCATCGCGGTATAAGATCAGGCGTGATGATCCTGGTGACGTCGAGGGTGAACAACATCCTAGAAAGAAAATCCCTACCAAGGTTATGTGATATGCTCCTATAATACACGCTTAAAATGTTTGTTCAGAAATAAAGACCATGCAATGTTGTTGCGGTGGCATAAAGAAGACCGTAAGGTAGACAATATGCTGAGACATCCAGCTGATGGGTCCCAGTGGAGAGCGATAGACAAGGAATTTCCAGAGTTTGCAAATGAGGCTAGAAACTTAAGGTTCGCCTTAAGTACAGATGGTATGAATCCTTTTGGGGAGCAGAGCACTAGTCATAGCACTTAGCCAGTTACTCTATGTATCTACAACCTTCCTCCATGGTTATGCATGAAGCGGAAGTTCATTATGATGCCGATCTTCATCCAAGGTCCGAGGCAACCTGGCAACGACATTGATGTCTATCTGAAGCCATTAGTTGAAGAACTTCTAGTTTTATGGAACAAACTAGGTGTACGTGTCTAGGATGAGTACAAACAAGAACACTTTGACCTACGAGCAATGTTGTTCATAACAATCATTGATTGGCCTGCTTTAAGTAATCTTTCAGGTCAGACAAACAAAGGATATAATGCATGCACACATTGTTTTGATGACCTTGATAATATATATTTGAAAAGATGACGAAAGGTCGCGTACCTTGGCCATCGTCGATTCCTTCCTTTGAATCACCAAGTAGGAAAGAAAGGGAAGCATTTTAAAGGTAAGCTAGACCACCAAAAGAAGCCTCATAACCGAACCAGGGAAGATGTACTCGCAATGGTCAAGGATGTGAAAGTAGTATTTGGAAAGGGACAAGGCAGTGAATCTGTTCCCAAAGATGCTAAGGGACACGCACCCATGTGGAAGAAGAAGTCCATCTTTTGGGAGCTACCCTATTGGCAAGTCCTAGAGGTCCGCAACATAATCGACGCGATGCACCTGACAAAGAATCTTTGTGTGAACCTGTTATGATTCATGGGTGTGTACGGGAAGCCAAAGGATTCACTTGAAGCACGCCAGGACTTGCAGGGCATGAAAGAACGAGACAACCTTCATCCAGAGAAGACAGATGATGGACGTCATTACTTAAGTCCTGTTAGTTACACGCTTAGCAATGAAGAGAGGGACAGCATGTTCGAATGTCTAAGCAGCATCAAGGTCCCATCGGGATTCTCCTCCAATATAAAGGGTATAATAAATGTGCCAGAGAAGAAATTCCTAAACTTAAAGTCCCATGATAGCCACGTGCTTATGACGCAATTGCTTCCAGTTGCTTTAAGAGGAATTCTACCTCCACATGTACGTCTAGCCATCGTGAAGCTATGTGCATTCCTCAATGCAATTTCTCAAAAGGCAATCAATCCAGTGGAACTAGCTACTCTACAGAATGATGTGGTTCAATGTCTTGTCAGCTTTGAGTTGGTGTTCCCTCCATCCTTCTTTAATATCATGACACACCTCCTAGTTCATTTGGTGAAGGAGATTAGTATTCTTGGACCTGTGTTCTTACATAACATGTTCCCCTTCGAGAGGTTTATGGGAGTCTTAAAGAAATATGTGAAAGTCCATTCTAAGCCTGAAGGAAGCATCGCCCAGGGCTATGGAACAGAGGAGGTCATTGAGTTCTGTGTTGACTTTATTCCTGACCTTGCCCCGATTGGCGTTCCTGAATCGCGATACGAGGGGAGACTCAGTGGTAAAGGAACTTTAGGGAAGAAAACATATATCGGCATGGAAGACTATTATTTCAATAAAGCACACTACACAGTTCTTCAGAAATCGTCATTGGTGCATCCGTACATCGAGATACATAAGGAGTTCTTATGATCCAAGTTTCCAGGGAAGACTGGAGCTTGGATTAGGCGTCAGCACATGGAAAGTTTCAGTGGTTGGTTGCGAAAAGAATGTCAAGGCGATGACAATATTGATGAGCAACTGTATTTGTTGGCTAGGCAACCATCATGGCATATCCTCATGTACCAAGGGTCCGAGATAAATGGGAATACATTTTACATAGTTGCCCAAGATAAAAGGAGCACCAATCAAAATAGTGGTGTTCACATAGATGGCACAGATCTAAATGGGAATATACAAACATATTATGGGTGAAGCTGACCGGAGGAGGGGTAACAGTCGACAAAGAGTATGGAATGACAACAGTGGACCTCAACAATATTGGGTACAAAGACAAACCATTCGTCCTTGCTACCGATGTGAGTCAGGTGTTCTATGTGAAAGACATGTCTACAAAATCAAAGAGAGGAAAAAACGAAGACATCAACTCAATGATCAATGAGCCAAAGCGCCACATAGTTCTTTCTGGGAAAATAAATATAGTGGGAATTGAAGACAAGTCAGAAGATTATGAAAAAAATGTCCAAATTCCACCCTTCATAGTGAAGAAAGATCCAAGCATCATGTTAAATGATGAAGACACTCCATGGTTACGACAAGATCATAACCAAGGGTCATACGTCAAGAAGAAATTCACTGTTGTGCCCGCACGATACAACGATGCATGTTTAATATATTATGTTTTAGAGACGGATATTATGTAATATGTTATGACTTCACATTGTAATATGTTTAATATATGTTTCAAATTTCACAAGTGTGTGACATAATTTTAGAAAGTCTATATGAGATTCAAGAATTTGTGACTAGTGTTTGATAAAACTTTCTCAAATGGGAAAATGAGATATGTAACAATTGTAGATCTTGCTAAGATGATCAAACTTGGTATTCAGAGTTTTTTCATCTGAGGTCATTGAGTGTCTCATTTGAGCAAGTTTGACCAAGTCAAATATGGTCAAATGAAAAAACAACACTTTGACTCTAGTATTATGAACTATAAATGACTTCAAATTGAAAAGTTTTGAATACCAAGTTTGTTAAACTCATCAAGATCTACAATTGTTGTTTTGGTCAACTTTCCATTTGAGAAAGTTTGGATGGTTCAAATTTGTGATTTTTAAATTTCAACGCTTACAAACTATTTTTCGGAACCCTAGATTGTCTCAAATTGAAAAGTTTTGAATACCAAGTTTGTTCAGCTCATCAATATATACAATTATTGTTTTGGTCAACTTTCCATTTGAGAAAGTTTAGATGGTTCAAATTTGTGATTTTTAAATTTCGACGCCTACAAACTAGTTTTCGGAACCCTAGATTGTCTCAAATTGAAAAGTTTTGAGTATTAAGTTTGTTCAACTAATCAAGATCTACAATCCTTTTGTAGGCCATTTTTTCATTTGAAAAAGTTGTAGAACAAAAATACTACATTTTCTTTATTTTTATAGGTTCAACAAAAATTTCCTGTCAATTTTCGTCAAAAACCGAGAAAAAATTGAAACATTGACGTTACAATAATGTGATAATAAATTTCCTATCGAATAATATTAGTTTTATTAATTTTAAGTTACAAATATATTTTTGCATTAACAAAATACTTAGTATTAGTAACATTTATATTCTATATTCATAAAAGAAATTAAAAACTTTAGGTTACAAAATTTTCCTATTTACAATAAATAATTAGTTAATCAATAGTATTTTTTAAAATAAATATTGCAAAGTATTGAAGTTGCTATAGAATTAATTGATTAACCTAGTATTATACAAGGAGAACAAAATCAAAATCCCAGGCCTTTCCAATTACTCTAGCGGGCTGCCAAAATTTTCAGGCCTTCAGTCCCGGCCTAGGCCAGGAACCGGGACTAAAGGGTGGGCGGAATTGCCCACCCAAAAATACCTTTAGTCCCGGCTGGTAACACCAACCGGGACTAAAGCTCTTTTAGTCCCGGCTAGTAAGCTGAGCCGGGACTAAAGGGTTGGACCCTTAGTTCCGGTTCGGCTTACCGGCCAGGACTAAATGGCGTTTAGTCCCGGCTGGTGTTACCAGCCGGGACTAAAGGGTCCCGGCCTATATATATCGAACGGTTCCTGTTCTGTTTATCTTATACTTTTCAATCTACACGTCGATCATCGCCGCCGCCACCGCCATCTTCGATCTCGCCTCTGTCGCCCAGCCCCGCCCGGCCATCGAGCTCGTCTCTGCCGCGCCGTCGTCGTCGTCTACCCCCGTCCGGCCGCGCCATCCGCCCAGCCCGGATCACGCGCCGTCTCTCCGCCGCATCCCGTCTCTGCTGCCGCACCCGAGCCCACCCTCCGTCGCCGACCGCTTCCTGCCCGGCCTCGTCGTCGAGCCCCGCCCGGCGGCCGTCGAGCTTGTCTACCACGCCGCGCCGTCGTCGTCCCTCGCCCGGCCGCGCCAATCCGCCCGCATCGATCTCGCCATCTCCGCCGTACATCGTCCTCGCGCGAGGTGCTCAGCTCGGCCCCGTGGTCGGCCAGCACGCCCTGCCCGGCCCGCCATCCGCCCCAGCTAGCCTGCTAGCTAGCTGCTCTCGGCTATATTTTTTTTCAAACTTTCTAGTTTTTTTAGATTGTTTTTGATATATATGTTAGATTAAAATGTATGTTAAATTTAATTAATAGTTTATTTAAATAGTTTTTTAGATAGTTTTTGATATATATGTTAGATTAAAATGTATTAAAATTTAATTAGTAGTTTATTGTTAGTTTTTTAGTTAGTTTTTTAGATAGTTTTTTATATATGTTACATTTAAATGTATTAAAATTTAATTAGTACTTTATTTAGATAGTTTTTTTAGATAGTTTTTTATTATAGTTTTTTTATATATGTTAGATTAAAATGTATTATCTATTACTAGTTTATCTAATTTCATGTTAGATTTATTTAATTGGATTTAGTAATTATATATTCTATCTCTCTATATATGTTAATTAGATTTAATTTTGATTTAGTAATTCTATCTATGTATATATGTTTATTATATTTAATTGGATTTAGTAATTATTATTCTATCTCTCTCTATATATGTGTTAGATTTAATTTTCATTTAGTAATTCTATCTATGTATATATGTTAGGTTTAATTAGATTTAGTAATTAATTCTATCTAGATATACGTGTGTTATTATATTTAATTGGATTTAGTAATTATATTCTATCTCTCTATATATATGTTAGATTTAATTTTGTTTTAGTAATTGACACATGCATATTTTGTTAGTAATTCTATCTCTATATCACATGCATATTTTATTTTAGTAATTCTATCTATATATCAATTGGATATTTTATTAGTAATTCTATCTATATCACATGCATATCTAGAGAGAGATTCTATATGTATACATATGTACTTAATTATTTCTATGTGTATATATACATGTACTTATTTCCATGTGTTGAGAGAGAGAGAAAATTGTATCTAGAGAGACATTCTATGTGTGATGAGGAATCAGCAGAATGCCCGACAGAAGCAATACCATCATCGCATGGGATTAGGTGGTTATAGGAGTGCTATTCCCAAGTGGCAGAACCTAGAAGCAGAGATTACTGCCAAGGGAATCATACCTGAAATAATAGAGAAGAACTGGCCTCAACGCGCGAAGAATTGGTTCTACGCTCATGGGGGAAGCCTAGACCCAGACACTGGCAAGCTAATTTTTGGCCAAAAAATTGAGAGAGCAACACAGAGACTAGCTCGTGCTAGGGAAAAAGCTGATAGTGGTGTTTTCAAGCCCAACAGAGAAAAGGATGAATTGACATATGCCCTAGAGAATCCCAAACATAGTGGTCGAACAAGAGGCTATGGGGCGGTTCCGTGGCTACAAGCATTCCCAGTAGACAGGGATACCTACAGAAGCCGCCAGAGAAAGAAGGATGAGGAGGCAGACCGAATCCGTATATTGGAGCAATTTGTTAATGAGTCACGACAAGCATTGCTTGAATCACGTGAACGAGAAAAATCTCTTGAGGCAAGAATGCAGGAGGAGATCAAGAGGCAAGTGCAGCTAGCAATGAGTCAAATGCAATCGCAATCAACGCCGGGAGTCACCGTTAGCCCCGTTGGTCAGATGAAAAGCAGTTGTGCTTCCACGGAGCTGCCAGTTATTCAAGGTGATGCTGGGTTGTGCTTCCCTGTTGATGACATTACCGAGCCTCTAACAACATGTGAGCTGCACATTCCAGATGGTAAAAATGCATCAATCATGGTGGCTGTCGGGGTTGTATCTCCAATAGACCGAACGAAGACACCAAGAATCCATGGGTCAGTTATTCAACCTCGATATGCTAGCGTCTCGGTCGATAGAGTGCTCAAAGGTTACAGCAATGTTCCTCTTGGCATTGAAGGCGGTGATGGGGAGAAGACACTAGGAGAAGCAGAGAAGACATGTATTCAATGGCGCAAACGCTTCATCATCATTCCTGGGGCGCCACCGCTTCCCCTACCTCACCCTAGGTACGAATGATAGTGAATGAAATATTATTTTTCCATTAATTTTATATTGGCTTCAAAAATACTTCCTGAAAAGACTGATGAGCAAATAGCAGCTGAAGAAGACAAAAAAGTGAAAGATTTTTTTATAGATATCGAAAAGCAGAGACAAGCGAAGCTTAAGGAGAAGCCGTACTTTTACATACCACGAGATCTGCTGAGGCAGAAGGTCGAAGCTCACAAGAAAAAGATGCTTGAACTTCATAAGCCTCCGCCACTATCAGAGTATGACCGCTCCCTCGTGAAGTCACATGATGCAGATAAGAAAAGGAAAAGAGCATCAGGGAAGGATGTCCCACAGCTCGGACAACAGAAGCAACCAATGCAAAATCTTGTTGTTGCTAATGAATATGGTTCCAACATAGAAGTCTATCGACCAGACAACTCTGGAGAAGTGTCGGTTCAAGAACTTATTGCTTTTTTTTGAAAATACTGGTTTAACCTTGGATCAATTGACGGGCAAAGCTCCAATCCAGAACCTATAAGTTGATACCTGGAAGACTTATAAATTTGGCAAAAGTCTATACAACCCTGCGGCTATAAATGAATTGGGTACGCAAATGTACTTGCTCAACAAGTGGTACATGCAGGCGTGTGGCAGGGGTGAGGAGTGGATCTTTGTTAGATTTAGAGACCATCATTACTTCCGTGGCGATGACATCTTACATATTAGTTTCGAAGAATTGCATCAACTATACCACATGGACGCTCTGGATAAATCAATCATTAGCTGCTTTTGTTTGTAAGTGATTCTTACTTTTATTTAATAAACTCACTTCCATGCATACGTGTATATAATTATCCTCACATGTAACTTATATTTATATACAGATTCCAGATATCAGAGCTCCAAAGAATATAAGACACCAGTGTTGGCTTCATTGATCCTTATATCGTATTCAAAACCGATATTATTGCCAAGGAGCAGTGGGTATCTGAAGCACAGAAGAATATCATGAGGTTCTTCGTGAAGCAGCACGACAAGACAACAATACTTTTCCCGTACAACTTTGAGTAAGTGTTAATAATAATGTAGTCTACACATTTTATGTAATATCAATACAACTTATATGCATGCACGTGTGTGTATAAACCAATGCAGGTTTTACTGGATACTCATTGTCATTGAGTTAAACTCAAGTCGGTTAGTAATCTTGGACTCGTTGAGAAAAGAGCGGGCACTATACCAAGATATAATAGACATTATCTAGGGGTAATTTCGATCTCTCGCGCACAACTATTATTGAATAGACTTTGCCATAATTTATTAACGATCGTACATTATTGGTCGCACAGGGTTTGGAAAGAGTTTATTCGGCAACACCACAAGGATTGCAAGGCACCACTTAATGTAGTTGAAATACCAGTAAGTTGTACTATATATACTTCCCCACGTGTTTAATTACTATATCGTACTTTAATTTATGTGTGAGATGATGAGAATAATCTTCTTCTCGTACAGTGGTGTTTGCGGCAGCAACCAGGTAATAACTTGTGTGGATACTACGTTTGTGAATTTATCACTGGGCACATAAGAAGAACCCCTGAAGATGTCCTCAGAGTACGTATATATCAATTTTTTATTTATTTTTAAATGAATATATATATATGTATTAATACTTTTCCTTTTATTTCAAATGCAAGACTGAATGGTTGAAACAAAGGGTCATGCAAAAAGACCATCTGAAAGCAGTTCAAGAGTCAATAGCAGGATTTCTTCTAGAAAAAGTGCTAAATCCCAACGGCGAGTTCTACTTTGATCCTAAGGAATAAATGATGTAAATTAAATGTTTATTGATATCGTTATTTTTTAGAACAAGATTATGAAAGTGTTGTATATATACATATATATCTATAATATATATAGTTTCATACTTTATTCGAATATAATAATGCTCGAGATGAGAATTAGATGTAATTATATGCGTGCCTGTATTTATATTAGCAGCGTAGAATACGTACATAAAAACATATTATATATTAAACAAATATGTGTAACTGAACTGAAAACAAATTAAACAAAAAAAAAGAAAAAGAAAAGGAACCTTTAGTCCCGGTTGGGGTTACCAACCGGGACTAAAGGGTGCGGCCATGTTTGCTCGGCTGGAGGGCCTTTAGTCCCGGTTGGTAACACCAACCGGGACTAAAGGTCCCTCTTTAGTCCCGTCTCGATGACCCGGGACTGAAGGTTCCACCTTTAATCCCGGGATCGTTGTCCCGGCGCGGTAACCGGGACTAAAGGCCTTTACCGCCTAGGACAACAAGGCCATCCCGTAGTAGTGGTCCCGTGCTCTTCCACTCAGCGTCCGGTCAGTACCAGACGACTGCAGTTGATCAGATGAACTGACCGGACTCTTCAAGCTGCGTCCGTTCACAACCAGACCAGTCTCCGGTCAGTCATTTGACCCTCCATTCACTTCCAACTCGAAATCATATGTGAATGAAGTTAACTCCAATTGATCTTAGGGCTATTCTTGAGCTACCTAGTACTAGGTTTGACAAGTGTACACCACACCTAACATACTAGACTCACCTAGGTCAAGCTACTAGTCCAAACCCCCCTTAATAGTATGGCCAAAGGAAAAACAAAGTCCTAAACTACTCTAAGTGTCTCTCCAACACCAAACGACACTTAGAACTAGTCCGTCCTTAACCTTGTCGTCCATCCTTTGAAAACCAAAACGATTTCCATTGATAGGGGCATGACAACCATGATTGCCCAATCAATTTCCATTACAATGACCTAACTAACATTGCCTCTGCAAAACACACGTTAGTCATAGTAATCTTATGTCGTCATTAATCATCGAAACCCAACTAGGGGACTAGATGCTTTCGGGCTTAATAAATTCGTCTCGTAGAGTACTGGCGGATTTTGTAATTTGTTTTTTTATTACTATCCGAACAACCCATGCGACATTCTCACGTGACACCTCCTAAATTTTAGTCACCGGATCCAAACACGCCCTAATTTGACCATTCAACAGAAGTAAGTGCGCTCTTTGGACGTGTGGCAGTTTTGTCATTTCAGGTTCATGGTCAAATATACGGTTGAAATGCATGCTTCATGGACGCAGCGGTTTGACTGGTATAAACTTGATAAACCTTTAGCTACTTTAACAGGCATGGATTTCATAATTATATTCTTTTTTTATGGTGGGAGTAAGTATTTAGGGTGAGTAGCTATGGGGCTGATTGGTAGCCTGAAGCGGGCCGTCCTCGCACGGTTTACCTGGGTGGCCTCGTCCTAGCGTCGTGTTTGGTTTCTCTGCTCGTATCTTTCACCTGCTCGGTCTCATACCTCTACCCCCTCCATCCCGAATGCCTCCGTCTTCTTGATTTCCACTTCCCTCTCGATGCAGGACGACTCGATGCTTGGCGCGAATGCTTTGGGTGAGCGCGGGAGATGCCCCCGTCCCGGGCGAGCGCGGGTGTCGGCTAGGGTTACCGCCCCCCATTTTGCGTCTCTCCTGCCTCCATTGCTCTGGTGCGCCTTTCCTCCTGCTCCCCCTCAATCTCGGTTGACCGCCGAAGTCGACCTTGACCGGCGGATTCATGGTGGTCCTCCGGTGCCGCGACAGTAGACCTCACCTGCGCCTCTCTCCTCTTTCTCTCTGTGCGGTGCTTTTGTTGATTTATGTGCAGATTTTGTTTGAGTTGTACCATGATTCTGGGGTTCTTGTTCTTACATACTCAGATCTATGACCTGTTATTCCTGATCTACTTGTTTCTTGTTGTTTCCCTCTAGTTCCACGCTCAGATCTGTGGTATGGCTAACTTTTTTTTTCTAAATATGTGGTATGCCACAAATGCATGATCTACTTGTTTCTTGTTGTTTCCCTCTAGTTCCATGCTCAGATCTGATTTATGTGCGGATTTTGTTTGAGCTGTACCATGATTCTAGGGTTCTTGTTCTTACATACTCAGATCTATGACCTGCTATTCCTGATCTACTTGTTTCTTGTTGTTTCCCTCTAGTTCCACGCTTGGATCTGAATTTTTGCTTGCTCCTCGGCTAGAGTGCCTGATTGCAGGGGATGGATGTGTCCCAAGGTTTCATGGCTTTTCTGACACTCGGTTCCAACTATTTTCATTGTCTTTGATATTCTTGTTAAGTCTATGATGATAACTAAACTGCCATGTGTACTGGATTAAAAAAAACTGATGACCTTGAGCTTGTGAGGTACTGGAACTCTATTCTAGTTCTTATTGGTTTTCATGTTTGTTTCTTACCATTGCTATGTTGCCTTTTGTGTTTCTTATGCTCCAAGCTTAAGGTTAACCGAGGAAAAACTGTTATCTGAGGCCAATCTATTAACCACTTATGAAGATGAAAAAGTTCTTGAGAAGAATGTTGCCACTGTCATTGCCAAACCATCTTGGCTATTTCTTCTTTGCATGGCTCAGTCTTTCATGTTGCTGGTGCTCATCTTTTACATTGTTAAACGTGGGAAGAACTGCCTGTGATGATTAACCTATAACCATGTACTCATCAATTTACTTCGACCTTGTGAGGTATTGGGACCGATTTGTTGATGTTTAATAGCTGGTTGGACTGTTGTATTATTTTGTAATATCTCTTATGCTCCAAGGTCTTAGTTGATGATGATACAAATTGATCTGAGGTAATCAGCCTGTTCGTTTGGCTGTGGCTTGTCGTAAACGATCGTAAATTTTCAGCCGGAATAGTATTTTTCTCTCACACAAACCAGCCAGCAGTACTTCTTCACGAACCAGCAACGATACGAACCAGCCAACCGAACAGGCTGAATGTTTGTGTTGTTATGCTTGTTTGGATGAAAATTGTGGTAACCTCACCAAAGTGATACATGGGTGCTCACACCTCGTGCCATGCTGCAAACCAAACACAAGGAGGAGGACCAGCTCATTCCTAAAATTGGTGCAAGCAGGCAACCAAACAAACTCATTGTCATCCAGTATCATTCTCAAAGTTACAACCAAACACACCTAGATATATGGTTTTAGCCTGTCTCACTCCGCCCAGGATCAGCCCTCCATCCCGGATCCCCTCCCCGAAGCAACCAATCACGCCCTATGAGCAGCAGTGCATCCATGCTGGTACAATCTGGGATCAACACGTACAGATCGATGGTCAGGTGCATCAGGATCCAGCGTCTACACATGGTGGATCTCCACATGCTTGGATGGGCCATGGGGCGCCAGGCAGTAGGCATGGTGGGGAGCGTGTGAACTCTAGATGAGCCTACGAGCTCACAGCTCAACACAGGCGTCGACTTGACTTAGACTTGCCCGCAGACCACGGCCATTGCCCATTGGCGTCCATCTTCATGGCATGGATTGGCCGTGCATGGGGCTCTAGTTAGTAGGCATGCCGACGACGAGGAGCGTCTGAACTCGATCTACAGACGTCGCGTCGTCCTCTCCTGGGCCCTCGATCGGCATATAATATAATGCTCTTGATGAGCCCTACTACGTGCTCACAGCTCAGCACATGTACAGGCGTCGGCGATTTGACTTGCCTTGCCCATAGCCCACGGGCCGCGGCATCATGTACTTCCAAACAATAATAAAGTGGGATGGCTACGCTACGCTTCTAGAGGAAGCTTCGTTGATTATCTTGGATGAAGCCTCAATGACTATATTGACTTGGTGCTGTTTAGTTGCACTTTATTTTGTAAAATTTTTCAAGATTTTCTGTCACATCGAATCTTTGAACGCATGCATGAAGCATTAAATATAAATAAAAAATAAAACTAATTATATAGTTTAGACGAAATTCACGAGACGAATTTTTAAGCCTAATTAGACTATGATTGGACACTAATTACTAAATAACAACGAAAGTGCTACAGTACTATTTTCCAAAAATTTTAACGAACTAAACATGCCTTGGAGACACAGAAATACGAAAAGCAAAACACGAGATTGTACAACCACCAGGGCAGGGCTTGCTTGTCTCTCGCTGATAATAACGCATTCACTTGCAGCTGGCACTGCAACGTTTCTGATACGATGGATATGATCATGTGCATCGATCGGCGCATGTGGCTTTGCCTTTAAGTGTGGACCTTTGTGAGGCACGAAAACGGCAGGCATACAATACAAGCAACTGCTGTGTTCGGCTGGCAGGTTCTTTTTTTTTTTTTTTGTTGGAGCGGTGTTTTTCTCTCACAAAAAATTTTAGTATAAACAGTATTTTCATACCAGCATGAACAGTTTTTTCATACCAGCCGAACAATCAAAACGTTAACGTGCTTCACTGGGTAGTCGTCATCGTTTCCAGTGTACCAAGCCATGTGGTCGAGTTTTGTTGTTTACGCTTCACGAGTGTGGACGGTGTACTCACGTGGCCGGCAACACGCACACATCTCTACGTATTGCCGTTGTGTTTATTATTAGCAGTGTACCAACGTTCCATAGGTAAGGTTAAACTATTCGGAAAGAAAAGGATTATACAATATAAATTAACGTGCGCAACAGTATAGGACCCCATGTTCATCCCAACAGATTCGTTTCCCTACCAAGTCGTCATTCAAATGAACTAGCTACTTTGGACGAACATGATTGCACGCCGGTAAAGCTATCAATTCCCGTACATAGCATAATTAACCTTTTTGTACCAGTATACTCTCTCCGTACTAAAAAATAAAGTCGTTTCGGACAAGGCTTGGATCAAACATTGGGAATATAAATCATGAATAACTTTTAAGTTGTTGGGTTGGGAAATGTGAAAACCATATAAATAGATTTGTCTTGAAAAATACTTTCATAAAAATATACATATATCACTTTTTGATAAATATTTTTATAAAAATAAGGAGTCAAAGTAATACTTTGGAGACCTTGTCGCTGTCCAAAACGACTTTATTTTTGAGTATGGAGGGAGTATACATGTGCCTGTGGCTTGATATTTTCATTGTGGGGTTTCAGTCTGGCTGAGTATATCTAAACCAAAACAACGCATCTACTACGGCCGTATTGTCCAAGAAATGTTTGGGTGTTGTGCTGAGCCAGCTGGGCTGTTTTGGTTTAGGCTGGCTGGGTCTTCTGAAAAAAGGTGTTCTGTGGGATGCGTCTGTCGTGTAAAGGTGGGTTTGCATACACATAAATAGTTATTAGTAGGGCTAAAAAATTAGTCCAAATTAGCTACCATGTGCAGACATCTTCATGGCATGGATTGGCCGTGCATGGGGCTCGGCATGCCGACGACGAGGAGCGTCTGAACTCGATCTACAGACGTCGCATCGTCCTCTCCTGGGCCCTCGATCGGCATATATAATATAATGCTCTTGATGAGCCCTACTACGTGCTCACAGCTCAGCACATGTACCGGCGTCGGCGACTTGACTTGCCTTGCCCATAGCCCACGGGGCCGCGGCATCATGTACTTCCAAACAATAATAAAGTGGGATGGCTACGCTACGCTTCTAGAGGAAGCTTCGTTGATTATCTTGGATGAAGCCTCAATGACTATATTGACTTGGAGACACAGAAATACGAAAGCAAAACACGAGATAGTACAATCACCAGGGCAGGGCTTGCTTGTCTCTCGCTGATACAGTAATAACGCATTCACTTGCAGCTGGCACTGCAACGTTTCTGATGTGATGGATATGATCAGCCACCTCGATATGATAGAAGCTTCCCATCCACGAGGTACCTCAGATCAGTTAGGACTTGTATGGTTCCTCCTCTTCGTAAAGTTTAGTCACTATCCTATCAAATATTTGATACATATATGGAGTATTAAATATAAACTAAAAAATAACTAATTGCATAGTTTGTGACTAATTTATAAGATGAATCTTTTAAACCTAATTAGTCCATGATTTGACAATGTGGTGCTACGGTAACACATGTGCTAATGACGGATTAATTAGGCTTAATAAATTCGTCTCGCGGATTACTTGCGGATTCTGTAATTTATTTTTTTATTAGTATCCAAACACCCCATACGACACCTTCATATGACACCCGATATGATATCCCAAAACTTTACACCCTAGATTAAAACAAACCCTTACACTTCTTGCCAAAGGGACAGTGATAGCTGCTTCCCTTCTCCACATTTTATTTGTCTCGTGCCATTCATGCATTTGACCATTCAGCAGAAGCAAGGGAGCTCTTTGGACGTGGGGCAGTTCTGTCATTTCAGCTTCATCGTCAAATATATATACGGTTGAGCTGTATGCTTCGACGCGGCGGTTCCCTTGTAACTGGTATTGACCATACACCCCCAGTTCGCCCATCAGAACTAGGAATTGAAGCTCACTGTTCTCATAGAACAATGCTAGCAAGGCGTTACTTCCTTCCTGCTGTGTTTCTAGTGGTTCAGCTTATCCTGATAAGCATCATCAGCCAGGCTCAGGGGAGCGCGGAACCTAGTTGGCGTTGTCGTAAGTTCTAAGCGACTATTTGATTGTTATTGTGTGTGTGTTTTTTCTGAACGTTTGTTTTAGATTGTTTCTTTAGATAAGTTGTTTCTTATTCGTCTTAGTTTTTTCATGGCGCTTCAATTGGATCTGCAAAGCGTGTCGAAAGTGTATAATATTTATAGTGCCTCTCGGTCATCCGAACACTATCTATTTATAATCCATAAAACAGCCTCTGGGACATGTTAATTTTATATTAGCATACGTATATACTTGGTGTAGCTTTGGAACCTAATAATGGATTTTGGTAATCAGTCTTGATTTTATATTCTTATACATAAACTTGGTGTAGCTTTCGTAATCTGACACATTTTGCCAAGTTTGGGGCTGGTCTGGCATCGCTGGTGCCAGCGTGGACCACCAGGTCAGCAAACACTGATGTTACCATGTGCCAAGTTTAAGGAACTAGATGTGCATTTTAAAAGTTTGGGGACCTAGATGACACCCTCTGTTAAGTTTAGGGACTGCTAGTGCATTTTACTCTGAAGATCACATGCTTGACGATTTGCTTTTGGATCCATCTGCAGGTAGCTACGGAGATAATCCAAATGAGTGCCCACCACCTTTTTCGGCATCGCGGTGCCATCGTCCGCCATGTTAGGAACTTATGCCAAATAATGACACATGAAGAAGTGTTGCTCATTGGCCTAATTATAAATTCAACGTTCTATCCCAGTTGATCCAGTCTCTAGATTATATTCGGTACACATCTGAATTTCTACAGAAGCTCTGGTAATATCCTAATACTGTATGAATTTGTATTTTAAAGCTGAATAATATAAATATTCGATCTGTCACTGCATATTTGGAGAGAAACCATTACCTTATTCACTCTTCTTTTGTTGGACGACCTTCTTTACTCTTCAAATCACTATGGGACAGTAGCTAGGGGCACTCGGCAAAGGCCTAAAACACTCGGCAAAGGCCCAAAACACTCGGCAAAGGCTTTGCCGAGTGTAACACTCGGCATAGAGCACACGACATCTACAGTGTCGGTAAACAGCTATTTGCCGAGTGTTTTTTATCGCGCACTCGTTGCCGAGTGTCAATAAACAATCGGCAAAAATAAACTCTCGGCAAAAAAAGTTAATGGGATGGCACGGTGACGGCGCTTTTGCCGAGTGCACGACGAAAAAACACTCGGCAAAGTTTCTAAACTTTGCCGAGTGTCGAGCCCAAAACACTCGGCAAAGTTTCTAAATGTTGCCGAGTGTCAAGGCCACAACACTCGGCAAAGTTTAGACACTTTGCCGAGTGTCACGCCCAAAACACTCGGCAAACAAGCGCGCAACGGCCAGGTTTTATGGTCACTTTGCCGAGTGTCCATTAGAATACACTCGGCAAAACCAAAACACTCGGCAAAGAAGGTTCCCAGAATAACAGAAAATGGCCTCTTCGCCGAGTGTTTTGGCTTGACACTCAGCAACTCCTCTCTTTGCCGAGTGTTACATTCAGCAAAGCGACCAATACCACCCCTTTTTACTAATCTGTCACGTATAACGGACCCCTCTCAATTCACAATAAACCATCACAATTCACAATAAATCATCATCACAGACATAATTATATGTCACAGGCATAATAAACCATCATCACAATTCACAATAAACCATCATCACAAGTCACAACTAAGTCACAATAAGCCACAAATGCAAATACAATCACTGCGGAGGCCCTTGGAACCACTGCGACAAATCCGAGTCTTGAGGCTGATTATTTGATGCCGCCGATTGATTCTGCACAAAAGAGAAGAGATTGCATGTGTGAGACAAGATTGATATTTATATGTGATGCACTTAATATCTAAGGTTCCTTGACACATGGAGATTGCACTTAATTCAATATTCACATGATACCAATTGATCATTTTTGTTACATTGCAAAAAAACAAAAGATTCTA
Organism: Miscanthus floridulus; assembly: GCF_019320115.1. Classification (NCBI taxonomy): domain Eukaryota; kingdom Viridiplantae; phylum Streptophyta; class Magnoliopsida; order Poales; family Poaceae; genus Miscanthus; species Miscanthus floridulus. Next base: position 132,003,606 of record NC_089588.1, read on the forward strand.
CAAAATCTAAACTACTATGGAAGTTCACAAGTTTCCAAATTGACATGCGCCATTTCGCACCGAGAGCCAATAAGTCAAAAATGAACACACAGTCCTAAAGCGGTAGCTCCCATGAACTTGACCTAAAAGACAATAAATTAGTTGGTGATAACTCTGATACTGGACCAGCTAAAACAGCTTCTTTCACAACCATACACATCCACGGTATCCAGAGCTAAAAAATTGGTCAATAATTTTAAACCAAAAGGGCTCCCTAAGATCATGACAGTTAGAAAAAAGAAACTAATAGCTTATTGCTAGTACAGTGGACAATTGGACATAGATGTAAAACTAGATCTGTAGAAAAACAATCGAGCACAATTGATTAAAAGGTTAAACGGAGTTTCATCAGGACAGCACGCTATCCATTCATATATTAATCAGTCATGAGCTTGGGGATTGACCTCATAGGTGCAAAGCACAGCTGGAAGACACTAAGATGCACGAGTTGGCTAGCTGGTTATTGAAGTAGATTTATTGAAATGCTAGCTAAGCTAGCTGATTATTGAAGTAGCTGTTTATTGAACCCAGAGCTGATTATTGATGCTGATTATTGAAATGCTGAATACTGAATGCTAGCTAGCTGCATGTCCTATCAGTTTGTTATCAAATATGGCTATGACAGTACTGTATGTGCACTACAGGAAACCGGGACTTTGCCCAGTGCTCAAATCTTTGCCGAGTGCCAACTATCGGGCACTCGGCAAAGGCCACCTATGCCGAGTGCCGCACTCGGCGAAACTTGGCACTCGGCAAATAGGGCTTTGCCGAGTGTTTGGCACTCGGCAAAATAAGGCACTCGGCAAAGCCAAACTTTGCCCAGTGCCAGACACTCGGCAAAGTTGGGCACTCGGCAAAGAGGCGCCTGGGGATAACGGTACCCAACGCCGTCCTCTTTGCCGAGTGCCTTCTGTTTGGCACTCGGCAAAATATTGGCTTTGCCGAGTGCCTAGGGCTAGCACTCGGCAAAATATTCACTTTGCCGAGTGCCAAACCTTGGCACTCGGCAAAATAATTTTTTTTTGTTTTTTGCCACCAACTTTTTTTCTTAGATTTGTATTTGTACCATGAACAACATGTTCAAATTTGGCACAATTTCATTGCTGTTTGCTATATTTCTTCACTTTATTTCGTTTTCTTGCAATTTTTCAAAAAATGTAGGTTTGAACTTCAGGTGCATCGAATAATAGTTTTGATCCATTCCAAAAATATTATTCTTGTTTGTTAGTGTCACTTTATGCTAAATCTAGAAACTGTCTCCAAATTTCGATCAACGTGCTCACGGGGCAACGTCGCGAACTTGCGTGCGAGTGGTTATTTAATTCTATAAAATTCAAACGAATCCCGAAAATCATGAAACTTGGCGAGATGTCGTGATATCACATGCATATGCGGTGGTAAAAATTTGAAAACGTTTGGAGGACGTCATCACGTATGGTGTTCACAAACCAGGACATCATCACATGTCACCGAGTGCCAGATCGGGGGGCACTCGGCAAAATACTTTCTTTGCCGAGTGCCCCGGATCTGGCACTCGGCAAAGAGGTTTGAAATATAAAAAAAAAACTGGACACACGCACACACATCACGCACACACACCACGCACGCACACACACCACACACGCACACACACGCGCGCCATAGCCGCCCTGCCGCAGCGCCGTAGCCGCTGCGCCGCCGCCGCCGTAGCCGCCGGCTCCCCGCGCGCCCGCCCCGCCGGCTCATCGGCCCGCGCGCCCGCGCGCCTTGGCCCCGCGCCCGCTGCGCCCCGCGCGCCCGCAGTAGGAAGGAGGAGGAGGTAGGAGGAAGAGGAGGAAGGAAAGGAGGAAGGAGAAGAAGGGGAGGAGGAAGAAGAAGAAAGAGAAGGGAGGAGAGAAGGGGAGAAGAGGAGAAGAGACGAGAAGAAAGGTGCCGCCTCGGTTCGTCGACCCTCACGCCGTAGCGGTCGTCCCCGATGTCGTCGCTGGCCCTCGGTCTTCGCATTCTCGCTGGCAAGGTATGCCCTAATGTTAGTATTAGTTAGTAAGTAGTAGTGTTAGTAGTAGTAGTTAATTAGTAGTGTTAGTATTAGTTAGTAAGTCGTAGTGACAGTAGTAGTTGTAGTTGTTGTTCATAGTTTTAGTGTTAGTAGTAGTTATTGTTGTATGTATGTGGTTGATGGCCTTCATGCCTATGTTTGGTATACATGTGGTTGTTGGCCTTCGTGCCAATGTTTCTGCAGGTTTTGGGAACCTCTCCGTGCAGGGGAGGTGCTGCTGAAATTTTCAATGGAGTCTAACCATTTGCCTTTTCTTTGTAGGACGAGGACCGTTGGGAGGCACTCGGTGACCCCGATCGTCTTCGTCGGCGTTGCGGTTCTGCCTGCACCGCGTCGCCTCGCCACTACAGCGACTCGCCACTGCCCCACTAGCCTGACTTCACCGACACCCTAGGTATAACCCATCTTCCATACTTGTATTTCGTGTAACCCTAGTTAGGCGTCTCCTGTCCAAAAGAGATACGGTCGTTGGTATGCAGATCTTTGCATACCAAATTCCGTACCTGTTTTGGATTGTCCACGTTTTTTGGACAACCCATGGATGCGTAGATGGGTTGGTTTCCATGGCCCGCTCCTGTCCGAGACAGAGTTTCGGCACCACCTCCTCGTTGTTCTCCTGATACACAATCTCCCTGCTAGGATGTGTATCGGGAGAACAGCGGGGAGGTGCTGCCGAAATTCTATCTTGGATAGGAGCGGACCATGGAAGCCAACCTCATCTACGCATCCTCGGGTGGGATTAGGACCTATCCTTCACCTATTAGATGTATAGTAGGAATGCCTTGTGGATTTACCTGCAGTTTTTATTACTCGCTTACATATGCATGTGCCAGAGGATGGATAATCGTGAGTGGATGTACACGGGCCACGCAAGTATGACCCCAGAATGGATGACCAAGACCAATGCTTTCCTGGAGCATGCATTTGGCGAGGCTGCTAAAGGGTCAGCCCAGATGCCGTGTCCGTGTAGCAGATGTGGCAACAAGAAAAGAAAAATTAAGAGGCTCATGGGGGAAGATCTTATCAAGTATGGATTCACGGCAAACTATACCCGCTAGATCCACCATGGTGAAGCCGATCGTATTAGAGAGGAGGTGGTGAGACAGCGTCTCGAGGATTATGATGGAGATGGCGGGGTAGTAGACTGGATGGATGACATTCAGCAGGCATGGTTCGGTGAAGGATTGGAGGAGAAGCCAGAGGAAAGCGCAAAGGCGTTCTATGATATGCTGTCTTCAGCGCAGAAGCCCTTGCACGAAAAGACAACGGTATTGCAGCTGGATGCAATTGGACGCATCATGGGGTTGAAGTCGCAGTTTAGCATGAGTCGGGACAACTTCGATGGTATGTTGGTAGTTTTTGGATCCCTGCTTCCGGAGGATCACATCCTGCCGAAGAACTTGTACGAGTCACAGAAACTTCTTCGTGCACTTAAGATGCCGTATGAGCAGATCCATGCTTGTCCGAATGGATGCGTCCTTTTTAGGAAAGATCACGAGGGAGCAACGCACTGTCCAAAGTGCAAATCCTCTAGGTACCTGGAGGTTGACACTAGTGATGGCAAGAAGGAACAGCTGAGTATCCCTACGAAGGTCCTACGGTACCTTCCTTTCATACCGAGGATCCAACGGCTGTACATGACAGAGGAGTCCACAGAACAGATGACATGGCACAAAAATGGCAAAAGGTACAATCCGGACAAGATGGTACACCCATCGGATGGCGACGCCTGGACCCATTTCGATGGCATACATCGTGTTAAAGCTGAGAAGGCTCGCAATGTACGTGTAGCATTGGCAACAGATGGGTTCAACCCATATGGATTGTCCGTGGCCCCATACACTTGTTGGCCCGTGTTCGTGATACCCCTGAATCTCCCCCCCGGTGTCATCTTTCAACCCAAGAACATATTTTTGTCGCTGATAATTCCTGGACATCCAGGGAACAATATGGGTGTGTTCATGGAGCCTGTGTTCGATGATTTGATCGATGCTTGGGAAAAGGGGGTACTGACATACGACCGAGCTACAAAGAGAAACTTCACAATGCATGTGTGGTACCACTACTCCCTGCATGACTTCCTGGCGTATGGCCTATTCTATGGGTGGTGTGTTCACGGGAAGTTCCCATGCCCAATATGCAAGGCAGGTGTGAGGTTCACTTGGCTGAAGAGTGGTGGCAAGTTTTCTTCGTTCGACCAACATCGTCAGTTCCTCCCCCTTGACCATCCATTCAGACGAGACATCAAGAACTTCACGAAAGGTGTTGAAGTCACCGATCCTGCACCTCAGATGATGACCGCTGCCGAGATCCGCACTGAGATAGAGGCTCTCAAAGTTGATAAAGAGAAAGGTCGTTTTGATGGATATGGTCAGTACCACATGTGGACTCATAAATCGGGCTTGACTAGGCTTCCCTATTTCAATGATCTTCTTCTTCCACACAACATTGATTTAATGCACACAGAGAAGAATATCACCGAGGCGCTTTGGGGAACACTCTTGGACACAAAAAAGTCAAAGGACAATGTTAATGCAAGAGTGGACCTGGCAGCACTGTGCGATAGACCAAAGCAAGTGATGAAGACTCCCACGCCTGGCAAGAAATGGAAAAGGACTTCGGTCGATTTTGTTTTGAAGAAGGACCAAAGGAGGGAAGTATGTCAGTGGGTTCAGTCGTTAATGTTCCCTGATGGGTATGCGGCGAATCTGAGGAGGGGAGTGAACGTGTCCACTTGCCGAGTGTTAGGGATGAAGAGTCATGACTTCCACATATGGATTGAGCGGCTCCTTCCAGCGATGACCAGAGGTTTCGTCCCCGAGCATGTGTGGCGCGTCCTGGCAGAGTTGAGCTATTTCTTCCGCCAGCTTTGTGCCAAGGAGCTATCTCAGGCCGTGATTGATGACTTAGAGAAAGTGGCACCTGTGTTGCTCTGTAAGATGGAGAAGATCTTCCCACCCGGCTTCTTCCTCTCAATGCAGCATCTGATTTTGCACCTGCCTCACGAGGCACGAATGGGGGGGCCCGTGCAAGCCCGTTGGTGCTATCCAATCGAGAGATGTCTAAAGGTTCTTCAGAAAAAGCATAGAAATAAAGCCAGAATTAAGGCATCCATGGCAGAGGCATTCATTCTTGAGGAGGTGTCAAACTTCACAACATCATACTATAAGGATAGCCTTCCCAGCGTGCACAATCCAATCCCTCGTTACAACACCGACGAGAGGTCATCAAATCTCAGCCTTTTCAAAGGTCAACTTGGCAGGGCAAGCGCTTCGAGCACCAAGACCTTGCGGAATGATGAGTGGCGCACTATCATGTTGTATGTGTTGTTGAACCTTGACGAAGTGAACCCTTATGTGCAGTAAGTTCTCAATGAGCTTGTTACATACGCCGTCACTATCGTCTATCTATCCAACCCCCTTGTCTCTTGCTTTTTCAGGGAATTTCTGAATACATACTAGACAGGAAATAGGGATCCTTCCCCTCAAGAACAAGATAGTCTTCTCAAAGATGGTGTGCCCGATTTCATTTCATGGTTCGAAAAGAAGGTACCATCCAATTTACATCGTTCCATCTGTGACATCCCACTTTGCTCCTACGAGCGAGTAATGATCTATCCGCCCTCACCTTACAGGCATGCACGGATGCGGAAATGGATGAAGAGTTGAAACAGGTTGTCAAAGGCTTCCCCTATAGGGTCAAGTTATTCACCGTATATGATGTGAATGGCTATCGCTTCCACACAAGAAGCCACGAGCTCAGTCGGCCCAATCGAAAAACCACGAATACTGGAGTTCGTACGCCTGGCACCGATGACCGCGACTAGTACGGCATAGTCGAAGAAATATACGAGCTCAACTTTGAGCTTCGCGGAGGTCATAAGCCAGTCGTATTCAAATGCCATTGGTTTGATCCCAATGTCACGAGAAGAGCCCCTGAGATTGGACAAGTTGAAATTCGACAAGATTCCCTCTATCAAGGAGACGATGTCTATATTGTGGCTCAATAGGCCACGCAAGTTTATTATCTTCCATGGGCATGCCAAAAAGATCCCACTCTTGAGGGTTGGTACCTTGCGCAGTTGGTATCACCGCATGGCAAAGTGCCTGTCCCAAACGATGAGGATTACAACTTTGACCCAAACACATATACAGGGGAGTTCTATCAACCCGAGGGGCTAGATGGCATGTTTCACATAGACATGTTTTCGCTGATGGGCATGGAAGTAGACAATGACATTGATGAGGACGATGGAGATGAGGACGATGGAGAAGAGGTGCAAAATGCCAAAGACTTAGCACTGCTTGAGCGATTACGGTTTGGCGTTGCCATTGATGACAACGATGGAGATGAGGCAGAAATGTTAGACAATATTGCTAGTGATGACGACACTTATGATCCGGCCGCTGCCGATCCTTAAGATTATTTCTAATTCATGTAATACTATATTATTATTATTTTCTAGTTATGTTTCGTTCATTTTGCATCTCTATATTTGTCTATATTGTGCTAACTGGTTTACTCTTTGTATTTGCAGGCACTCGACAAAATGCCGGGCGGAAGGCGGACCCGGACCTGCAACTCGCTCTACGCGAGGACGACTCAGGAGGCGGAGGCGGAGGCGAGGAGCCATCCGGCCCGCCGAGCCCGCAGCCGTCCGAGGAGGGCGGTGCAGTCGTCTGCTGTCCCCCCGCCCGAGGAGGACCAAACGACGACCACTGACGATGAGGACCAGTAGCTAGCCCCCCAGACAGGAGGGGCTGACACTTCCTCTGGGGGGGTGGCGGGGGGTGACACTTCCTCTGGGGGGTGGTGGGGGGTTCCACTTCGAGCACCTCATCGGCACCGTACTTGCGCGGGTCCTCGTAGCTCCCGACGTGGCTGATCCCGTTTCAGAGGAGGCCGGTGATTCGTCCCATGGGCGACAAGTAAGTATCCGTTCATTTTGCATCTCTTCTTGTTCATATGCTGAAAACCGAACCACGGACTAACAATTCTTCTTACTGACTCCTGTAGGAACTAGGAACTTGTGTCTGGGGGCGATCATCGGCAGTGCAATGGGATCCTCGGTGGCCTGATCTGCCTGCACTACCCTGGTTTGGTCACCCACGCCCAGGTTGAGTCGTCTCCATGGACGTGGGACCACTTCAACTCCGCCGTGGACGCCGTGTATGGCACCGCACAGGAGCGGATCAGGCGTGAGTTCTGGGTGAGTCTACATCACACTACATTGCTCAATACTATGAAATCATTAGACGTTCTTGAAATAATGAAAGGACACATGATGTCTGTATGCAGGACTTCTTCACGTTGGAGGAGGGGCATGACCCCGCCTGGGTGACGAAGGTGCAGGATAGGGCATGCAGGGGCCGAGTCACGGACCTGTACTACGAGGCGAGGCTGTAGTGCCACATCAACCACTCGTGCGACGTCCTTGGTCGGTACCCGGGGAAGAGCGAGGCCAGGACCATGACACTCACCAGGGAGCAGTACCTCGCAGTAAGTTATAAAACATTGTTACTGACTCATTCCATGAAGAATAGGTAGCCTTCATTTTATATTCTAACATTTCTAATACAATACTTGATGGCATGCAGATGTGTCCTTCTTGGTGCGCCACCCACAGAGACTGTTGGGCGGCCATCGTGGACAAGTGGGTCTCCGATGAGTGGAGGGAGAGGCACGCCCTCCGTCGGGAGTGCCGCCTGCAGATGGGTGGGCTGGCGCACCACCAAGGCAACCGGCCCCTCAGTTCGTACGCCCAGGCCTGGGTACACGCTACGCACTTATTTATTTATTTGTTCTAACACTCAATTCTCATTACTTCTAATCGTCTTTGTGTTTTCCTCGCAGTCCCAGTCGCATGATGGCTAGGAATGCAACGAGTTCATGGCGTACGCCATGGCACACAAGGGCAAGGCGATAGCCCCGGACACCGTCTACAACCCGGAGGACGGGCCCGAGGCGTACAGCAACACGAGCGTCCACAGCAAGCTCACCGACTACGCCTCGTCGGCCCACGAGCGGCATGGGGAGGACTTCGACCCCGCCACCCAGCCCCTTGATACCAACCTCGTGATGAGGCTCGGAGGAGGGAAGCAGCACGGCCGGTACTGGATGGCCTCCAACATGGTCGACTCGACCTCTGTGCCCAACCTCGTCCAGATCCGAGCACAGAGCACGAGCTCCTCCATCCCCATTCGACCTCAGCAGGCGAGCACACTGCAGCAGATGGTGGCACTCCAGGTTAGTTCTATTTCATTCGCCGTTCATTACTTTTACACATGTACCTTGCATTTGCATTGTTTAAACGTTGGTGATTGAATATTGCAGGCCACTGTGGAGAGGATGGAGGCCGAGAGGGTCGAGAGGGAGAGGGAGAGGGCCCAGAGGGAGACCGAGAGGGCCGAGTGGGAGGTCCTGAGGGCCCAGAGGGTGACCGAGGCACAGAGGATGCAGGACATGTTCTCATTCATGTCGAGCCTCGGCACCACTCTCCCGGGTGTGGTGGTGCCCCAGTCGCTGCTCGCTCTAGTTGTGCCTCCTACTCCTCTGGCTCTAGGCACTCCGGTGAGTATATATATATGGTTGATCAAGTCCTTTAGCTTGTGTAGATACTAATGAATTCAATTCTCCTTTGTGCAACAGTCGTCGGGTTCGAACCCGACTCCTTCGCCTCAGCACACACACCCCGGCTAGACAGGTCCACCACCGCACGGAGGTGCCCCTTCAGGCTCCCATTGGGATCAGTGGTAGTAGGTGGTGCCCCTTCATGTTTCATTGACTTTTCTTGATCTAGGACTTGTGTTGGATGAAGACTTCTTAGATGTTGTCATGGATTTGCACATTGGATGTGCGTGTGATGGATTATGCAGGAGGATGTGCTTGTGATGGATGTTGGATGTGCTTGTGATGTATTATGGATGTATGTGATGGATTATGTATGTGTTTTGTGTGATGCTAAATGCCTGTGTGCTGTCTCATGTATTATATATGAGTTTTGCGTGTTTGCTTTCGAAGGAAAGCAACAAACAAACAAAAAATTGCAAATTTTCCAGCTTTGCCGAGTGCCAACACTGGGCAAAGAAGTCTTTGCCGAGTGCCAGGGGTGTGGCACTCGGCAAAGCTGGAAAAAAATGCTGCAAAAACAGCCACTTCCCCAGTTTTGCCGAGTGCCATAGCCTGGCACTCGGCAAAGAGGTCAATTTTGTCGAGTGCCAGATGGTACCACTCGGCAAAGACTATTTTTAAAAAGATTTTTTTTAAAAAAAATGGTTTCTTTGCCGAGTGCTGAGCCCTGGCTCTCGGCAAAAATTCAAATTTTGCCGAGTGCCAGTCCCTAGGCACTCGGCAAAGCCGGCGTCAAATGTTGACGGCAGTTATTTTTTTGCCGAGTGCGGGCTTGGCACTTGGCAAAGACTTTGCCGAATGTCGATTTTTGGCACTCGGCAAAGAAATTTTTGCTGATAAAATCTTTGCCGAGAGACCTTTGCCGAGTGCGGCACTCGGCAAAGCCTTTGCCGAGTGCTTGGCTGGCTTTGCCGAGTGCCCCCAGCACTCGGCAAAGAGGGCGTCTGCAGTTGTGGTGTCTTATCAAATATAGAGTAGCAGTAATAGATAAACCATGGGAGCACTCGATCAGTTGTTTCAAGATGCAGTATAAGGTGACTCTACATCTCTACTTAGTCACAAAAACATGCAAAGTATTCAATCTAAAGTTCTCTAAGTCATTTTATGCTAACATCTAAAGTTATCTAAGTCAAAGTATTCAATCTGCAGTATAAGGTGTCAAGTGACTCACAGGAGTAGTTGTGGGTGGCTGAGGTGGAGGGAATAGCATTAGTGGCTGTGGCAAAGCTTGACCCATACTCGATGCAAAATTCTGCATGTATTGGAACATTTGGTCCATCCTCAACCGATTTTCTTCCTCTATCCTCTGCCACTCGGCCTCTATCCTCTGCTAAATCATATGCTCCATCGTTAGCTATTGTTCTTCCTCCATGTTCTGTCGCTCGGCCGCCACCCTCTGCTGAATCATCTCCTCCATCCTCACCTCCATCTCCTCTCGTTGCTTCGTTTTTGCTTCCACCCGGGCCTATAATATTTCATCCCAATGTTACAATGCAAAGCTAAAGTATGTAACAATCAACGAATGTTGAATAAAACAGAAATAACATGAAGAGCCTCCATCTGGAACTGTGTAGTGGTTGGCCATGGGCGTATCGCCGGGCTCGAGCTCGTGCTCCTTGCTCGGATCTGGGAGAGAGTGTGAGTAGAGGCCGTGTCGATTGTACTGTCGCCAATCCAGTACCGGCCATGCTTCTTGACTCCTCCCACCCTCATCACGATTTCTCCATCAAGATCCTGGGTGCTCGGATCGAACTCTAACCCATGAACCACCCTTGCCATCGTTGTGTACTCAGTGACGCGGCTGTGGATGCTGGGATCGCTGTACGCCTCGGGCGGGTGCTCCGGGTTGAAGTCGATGTCTGCCGTTGCCTTGCCCTTTTTGGATAGAGCCCATGCCTTGAACTGGGAGCAAGGCTGGCCATCATGTGACGACGACTGCGGCAAAAATCCAAAATGATTAGAAATTATGCAGAATTGAGCATTAGAATAAAGAAATGAATTCGCATACCCATTTTTCCCTGTATTCGTCGAGGCTCAAGCTACCTTGATGGTGTGATGCACGTGGCATTAGCAAACGTCGGTCCCGGCAAGCGTTGTGTGTCTCCACCCACCCGAGCTCCAACCATTTGTCTACCATGTATTCCCAGCACCGAGTATGCTGGGCGCACCAGTACGGAGGCACATATGTCATCGAGTGTATGACATATGAAAAAAATAAAATTAAGCATAATTAATCTCATAAAAAGTAAGTATTAATGTTCTATATTTACCTTCAAGAATTGTTCCCGGGTTAGGTTCATTGTTCTTGCCTCTTCTTTTTTAACCTTCATCCCTCTGTATTGAGCATAGTAGTCGATGATGGCCTGGACGCGCGCCTCGTAGTGCATGTCCTTCACGAGCTTCTTGGCGGCTTCTTCAGAGATGGAGGCCGCCTTGGCCTCGTACCCCTCCTGGCATCTATAGAAGTCCTGCATATAGACGCGATGTATACAGTCATTACTTCAAGAATGTCCAGTGAATGTGATGTATTGAGCAATGTAGTGCGAGGAATACTTACCCACAACTCGCCCTTCACCCGCTTTGCCTTGTTGGGGAATACCCTGCCATCACGATCAGTGGCGTCGCGGGCGGCGACGTAGTGGTCCCACGTGTAGGCCGGCCCCTGCTCTTCGCCGAACTGCACTAAGCTAGGGAAGTGTAGCCTGCACAAAAGGCCAAGGATGCCATTGACCTTGCGGTTGTGATCACCCCCACTGACTTTAATCCAACCCCTACCCAAGTGATTAAGATAAATTATTAGTTTTCATTGTAATTTTTAACATATCAAACGAAAAATTATTAAGAACATCTAAAGTTATTTACTTTTTCCTAGAGGGCCAAATCATCGGGCGTCTCTCAAGAGGTATCGGTTGCCTCGGGAGGGTCGAGGGACCTCGCAACCAGACTTGGGAACCAACTGCCTCCTCCTCCACCTGCTCCTGCTCCTCCTATACCTCCTCCTCGTCACCAGAGGCGTGCGCGGAAGGTACCTCCTCCTCGTCACCAGAGGCGTGCGTGGAAGGTACCTCCTCCTCCTCAGACGACGACGAGGAAGCTACAGGCGATAGGGGCCTCACCCCTTTAACCTTCCCTTTACCCTTCCCTCGACCCCTACCTCGACCCTCCATTGACCTTTCCCTGAAGCTGACCCTGAAGCTGCAGGTTTGAATTTTCTGTAAAGCGCCGCGATCTTCCTCGTACCGCCCACGATTGTTCAATCACCTGCAATTAAAAGGAGTAAACTAATCAGCAAAGATAAACAAAACATACTTAGAAAGATATGCAAAATAAACTAAACATACTTCAAAAATAACATGGTATGACAAATAATAAATAAATTAGTACGACTCATACATGTATTAGAAATAATCATCTTGATCGGGATTAGCTAGATCATAAGTCTTATCATCACTATCATGCGTGTCGATATAATCATGCTCGTGCTCTGAAGGAGGAATGTCGTCATCACTGTCATTGCCTAAATGTAATCGCTGAAGTAATTCTAAGTCCTTCACATTCTAAACCTCGTCTCCAGCATCGTCGTCAGCAACCCTTTCATTGTCTACTTCCATTCCTATCGCTTCGGTTAACACTACTACACAAACTTTACTGGAGGCGGGCGTTTTCGGTTTCCCACGGCGGGCAAAGCCGTCCGCCGCGGCCTAGAGGCCACGGTAAATCGTGGCTTAACCACGGCGGGCGGCTTTGCCCACCGCGGTTAACCGATTTACCGCGGCGGGCGGTGTAATGTGCCCGCTGCGGTAAATATACTTTTACCACGGTGGGCACGTGACACCGCCCGCCGCGGTAAATTATTTTACCGCGGCGGACACCTTTTGTGGCCCGCCGCGGTTATGTTCATTAGCTGTGGCGGGCTTTATTATTTGCCCGCCTCGGTAAATTATTTCCTGAATTAAAAAAAATACAGCAGGCATATAAATTCAAATAAAATACAGCAGGCATATAAATTCAAATTCAAATCACATCCAGATTTCACAGATTAAACTTAAAAAGTATGCATGCATTACACATGAGATAATATACATATATATACATTCACTTAGTCGTTCTTGTCATCGTTAATTCATTACATTTACATATTAATGTCGTTATACATGCGCTAAGGTGTAATCCTGCAGACGCATCATCGTGGGCCATTTCCTCAGCCTCTCGTACTCCGGTAAAATCGCTAGCGGGCTGTTCTCATTGAAGAACGTGCCCCCTTCAAGCACGCATTTATCTAAGACAAACTTACATATGGCCGCCTTTGTCTGCTTGAAGCTGTGTTGAGTGCTCTGCACGTCTCTCGACCAGTTCAATCCATTCTTGACCACCCTCCAACTCACTACACCACAACCCCAGAATAGCGACGTACCGTCGGTCGCTATAGATCGATATAGCGACGTTCCATTGGTCGGTATAGATCTATGCCGACACTTAGCTAGTGTCGCTGAAAGTGGCGTCGGTATAGCCTATACCGACCGACACGTTTTTAGCGACCGACAGTCTGACGCCTTAGGGGCTATATATACCGACACATAGTTTGAGGCTATAAATACTTTTAGCAACTAACAGTCCAACGCGAATCATTCATATAGAGACAATATATTTGTTGCTGGTCAGCAGTACATAATGAAACCCAAATTATCTATTGTCAACGCACAAACGTTCAATACAATATGCATTAACCATACATACAAGGACATTGATTAATATGAGCATAAAACATTGACAATAGATTCATTCATATATGATCCATTCATATATGAGTAGCCCAATGTAAGGTCGGTCAGATTCAACATCATAAGTATAAGATACATTAGAAGCTCGCAAACATGAAGTTTGTGCATGAGTGATACATCCCTACATCTACCTCATGTGACCAAAAGTCATACAACATCTACCTCATGCAACCAAAAGTCATACATCCACCACTTGTGACCAAAAGCTTAGCTCACTAACACCTAAAGCCACTTCAACCACTCAACTGTCCATGATTGCCCTCCAGGCTCACCAGGCCCATCCTTCTGCAAAATGCAATGACAGGAACACCTCAGTACTGGTTAATTGAAACTAACCATTTTCACAACCTGCCTGGTAATGAAGTTTGCAAAGAAGATAGTCTAGGTATGAGAAGTGAGAAGAACAGAAGTTTCATTTGTCAATTAAAAAACGTCAAGAGGTGGAGAATAGTACAATACCAAGAATACTGGCTATCAGGTAAGTTTTTGCGTCTTGATTATGTTCTGTCACTAAACATAGCAAAAGGAGACAGACTATAGAAGTTATCAAGTCTTATCGAGTAACTCCACTGTAAGGCAAAGAACCCCAGGAATTCTAAGTCACAACATGATAGCAAAGTGTGTATTCTGTACTCAAAATACAGAATAATGGATAGCGTACGGTTCGAGCATGCCCAAAAACTCCATATTATTGAAAATAACCTATTGTTTCTTATTTAAACTGAAGCAAATAGAACATAAAAACATACGGTATATTTTGTTTCTGGTTTTCCCCAGCCACTCCGGTCAGGCCTTGCTCTTCCAAGTGTATGTGCTCCAGATAGTGCAACAATTTCCTGCACAAATGCCCCGGAAGTTCAATGACATAGCTCAAGAAAATACAGATAGACAGTTAAGTTTCAAAACCCGCCACACCTTGTCATCAAGGCCCATTCTATAGAATACCTCCCTAAGGTGTTCAGCCAGATCACGTGGGCCAGCGTCTGCAGAACATGTGCATTAGCAACAATTTAGTTTGATACCTCTCATAAGTCACATTTCAAGCATTGAACAAAACCAAAAATGAGACATTGGTATGGAATGAAGAACCCATTGGAAACACTGACCAGGAAGCCTCCCTTCAGGTGGACACTGCTCAGCTACTGTGACATCAACCCGCCCATATTTCATTGGAATTTTCGGGCCACCAGCTTCCTGTATTATGCGATTGACCAAACATATTACTACATAGACTTGACTGATCAAATGACCAAGTGAGATACTTAAGCAGAGAAAGGACAATGACCTCAATTGCCATAGCACTTGCTAACTGGAACAAATCTGCGTAAGTGATACCTGGGTATTTGTCCTTGATAGGTTGGATAAGCTTCAATGCATTAATCAGACCTGTGAAAATCAAGTCAAAATCTGCAAGTTACTACTGAGCTAGTTCAATGGTACATATAGTGACTAAACAATTACGTGCAATGCTGCACGGAACTAATTTCCACTAATCAGCCTAGTAAAATGCAAGGGAAACAAGCACAATGGCAGGTGCACGCTAAGCAGATAGGGCAGGCGCACACTGGGCAATAAAATGGATGTAGCAACCAGTGGCAATTACATATGAAAAATACAATTGAGGAATTGCTAAATTACTAAATCTCTTCATAGATAAAAAAAATGTCTGGGTATAAAGTTTTCAGAGTACACTATTTGTCTGAAGAAATTTCAAATGTTAGGTTATGATAGTATTACAGAAATCTGTTGAAATTATCATGAAAAGAGAGGCCATCTTTCTTCTGCTAGCCTGCTACCTTACTCTGATTCACATGCCACCGGTCTTCAAAAAATTGCAACACAATGGATGCAGATATTTATACTAATGCATTCGTTGCTTTTATAATGTGTTCTGTTAATTCACAAGAGTACATGATCCAAAAGAATAGCAAATGCAGTTGTCGATCATCAGTCAGAGAGTAGTGAAAGCTCCTACAACTATTGCCTCGAAGGGAGAAGGTTCCAAACACTGAGTATTAACTGTACTATCACTGCACCATGGATCAGTGTTTAGTGCCACAACTGTACATGCTGAACAAAGAATGCTAAAAACAATTCAACGAAGCATATTTCAGAAATGCAGTGAGAATAGAACCCAACTCTAGATCCAAATCTCCACATACCACACACCATAGTTTCAAGAAGAAATGGTGTAAAAACTCACATCAGTCCTTAGCTTGAATGGCCTAGTAATGGTGTTTTTTCTGCACTTTCCGGTTGTCCTGTTTCAGCATTTCAGCTACCTGCATTCAATCAATAGGTGAGATTTCAGTATTTCTTCAAGTACCTTCAGTATCTGTTAGATACAGATAACAACGGTGCTTTCAGTACCTTTCAAGTACTCTATTGGTCTATATGATCAAATGCAGAAGTGGTTACTGTTTGTAAATCGATTTGAGTCATTCACCATTACTTTGCTAATTAAGTAATCAGACACAGATTTAAACAGGAATAGTTGCAGTGTCCAAAAAATACTAGATAACAGAGATCCTAAATTTGATCAACAGATAAGCTTAAAATACAATGAGAACAAGCAAATTGAAATAAAGAAGCAACATGTCAACGTCTCCGAGTGAGGCAGGGAAAACTATCATCAGCTTCATCTAAGTACCCTCCGGAGAAAATGTTTTCAGTTTGCTTGTGGGAGTCATTATCACTACAGTTTTTGCTATCACCACCCCTCCCCTGTTCAGTAGCACAAATGCACACCTGGGTAAAGGAATGATAATCAACGTAAGAAAGTTAACTGGTAACAAACCCATGCCCACCCCAAAATATCTTCACTTAATTACCATTTTGGACGATACAAACCTCGGACATTACTTGGTGAAAAATCTAATGATGGAATTTCCAGATTATAAATCTAAATATCCCTTTTGTATATTTGTGGCTAAGTTTCAAAAAAGTGAGTGCAATCATTTTTTGGGTCACAACAGATGTAGTTTTTCACAAAAGCATGCTTTGCTCTGGTAATCATATAACAGGCATCAACGACAGAATAATTGGACCGTGTCACCACTGTTCTTGGTCAACTGTGTGAGTCATGCGGTAGTGATAGATTAAAGACAGTACTCCCTCACCTGTAAACAGTTTATAAGCATTTGGCAGATCACGCTTTTGGGTGGCATAAAAAATGTCATTCCTGGATGAGAGACATAGACCAGGATCAACGATGATTGGCCTTATTTGTCTTTCCCTGGATGCAGAGACAGACAGACAATGTAAATAACTTCCAGCCCTAAATTGAGAGAGAGACTAGAACCAAAAATGATAAAGTGCCCTTACTCCTTCCAACCAATATAGCTAGTATGCTGAATGAAGTTGAGATCCTTCGGTAGGTATGAAAAAACATGCAGGAGGTCTGCAAACAATTTGGAAATCAAGTTACCTTCATAAACTAATACCTTTCCACTAGCTGTCAACAATTTATGACATAAATGAGTAAAAGTAACAAACAGCTATCGTAAACCCTGATAAGATTAAAGTAGCAAGTTCCCATGGCTTCAAGCTCCATTCATAAATGCATGCTAGGTGCATAGGACTCAAGTAGGCAGTAATAGCATAAACCTTAGAAAAAAAAATAATCTGCTGCCCAAGCTCAATGAAAACCAATCGAAAGTATTGGTTGACTAAGACTACAATATTCTTTGTGGGACAAATTCTGTCCCCCATTCTAATTGCATTATTTCCAAACTAAAAAAAAGGGGCAGGGAATTTAAAAATAGTGGCCAGGAGTAAAGCTAGCTAATACCATCTTATTTACAAACTCTAGCGTGACACTTCCATTAATCGTTGGGAGTGTTAATTCAATTAAAATACTAACATGAGCATGCTTTTATAGATGAAGTGAATTTTTTTCCTTGGTGAATCGGCATAAGGTGATACAACAAACTGATTATTTAGTTTCAACCTGTTCCTTTAGAGACCTACCAAAAAAACGAGTTATATTCCTTAAAGCCATCCTAGCCCCATTCTTTCAAACCTTTCTATATCCATTCTCATGCATTAGCATGATCTTCTGAAAAACAATTCATGGTTGCTGATTATCATGTATTCCACTTTCGTAAACTTTTGAAGGAGAGCACACAAAAATAAAGGGGAAGCATGATGTTCATGTCATTCAGAAGGGGGAGGGTGGTTCCAACCTGAACACGAGCTTGCAGGGGCATGATCTCAAGGACACATCACGCCACAGATCCCAGCTGTTGGAGCCGTACTCGAGCCGGCCGCCGCTGGATGACACCGGTGCCATCGTCGCAGGCCAAATCATCGATAGAGCGCGTGGAGCATGACGGGCTCGATGCCCCCATCCAGCAGGCCGGACCTCACGCTGCCTTTGGCCGGCCCTCGCCGTCCTAGGTCTGGATCAAGGCCGAGCACGTAGCTCTCCTCCAGTCGCTCTAGGCCCGGATCGAAGCCGAACAGCTGTCCTCCGGCCACCCTAGGCCCGGAACGAGGCCGAGCAGCTGTCCCCAGGGCACCCTTAGCCGGATCTGGGCCACGTGCGGGGATGCCTTTGTCGGGGCTGCACCCCTGAGCCAACGAGGATAGAAGAGGGGCAGAGGGGAGCCAGCGAAGTGGGAGGCGAGGCGGCAGTGGGTGGTGTCTGAGTGCGCAAGGCAACGGCGGCGGTCTTGTGCGGCGGCGGCGGTAGTGGAGTTGGGCGGGCGGGCGCAGAGAGAGGCGGCGGCGTGATAAGAGCTGAGGGAGACTGAACGCAAATGTTAGGGTTTGCAGTATTTGGGCCAAGTCTTACCGTTAGTTAAGGCCTTTTTTCGTTTTCAACTTCCCGCGATGGACCTTTCGTTTGTTTTCAGTTCCCGCGGACGGACAGGCCTATATACCGACTAATAGTTCGTCCTTTTTATGGATCTGTCCCGACCGATCGTCTGATTGTACAGCTAAATATCTATACCGACCGATAGTTCAACGTAAAAGGTACATTTATCGACACTTGATTTGTGGGCAAGCTATACCGACCGACGGTTCAACGGTATTAGTATATTTATAACGACACACGTGTGACGCTATATTAGTGTTGTGGTGTAGTGACTGTTGCTGTACTGCTTGCAGACCCTCAGGAACTCACAGGCATAGAAGCCACAGGTTTGTGATCCTATCGGTTGTTTGGCACACTGCATGATCGATACACAAGCATTACAACACAGACATTAGAACGCATATGAATGGAAAGCACAATTAAACCTTTCAAATACTTACCAGAAAGTTGCGTCTGATTTTGATGCGGTTCTTATGCTTAGCCTTAAATTTCTCTGTTCTTCGATCATAGCATTGAGGATCCTTCACGTACTCCTTATAAGCGCTATACGAAATGTACTAGTATTAGGCAGGGCATTAGAATGCATATGAGAAGACACTTCAGTCACTTACACTCTGAGGCAATCTTCAAAGGCCTTGTACCCTTTTAAGTTTGGCACTATCAACGAATCAAATACGTAGGCCCTGCCATCCTGAGGGTAGATGATAAATGCAACCCAGTGACCCTCGAGGCCTTGGCTGCACCATTGAAACAAAATACAGGTTACGAGGAGAAATAATAATTCTAGCTAGCTACCCACTTATCTCTATAGGCATGTCTTCGACTTACCCAAAGTGGTAGGCAGCTAGGATACACCCATTTCCCCTGATCTTCTTCATTGCTCCTAGTATGTACCTTGAAATGTTCAACTTCTCATTGTCCATCAGTTTCTTCCTGTGCGCCTCTTTCTGTCGCTTGGTCAAGTCTTTCATGGTTGGATGATTGTCATCTAGGTGGTAACCAATGATGATTCTTTGAGCAATATGCATTGGAGATAGATAGATAACATCAAGTTTTAGTTCCTTGGATATATAGGCCATCAACCTGCAAGGACAAGCCATCGTGGCATATATAAGTAGTCTTGACCGATTCAAAGGCAGGTGATATGTGAAACTCGCAATTCATCACTTACATAGAGAACAAGGTGACTAGGGCAATGTCAAGGTCTTGTTCCCACAGTAGTCTGTACATGTCGTGGAAGTCCACGGGGAGTTCTACATCGTTGCCAGGCAAGTGGAAGTACTCCGCCACAACCTTGACTAGAAAACCATGCAGGCCAGCTTTTGCCACTTCCATGTACTAGAGATGAAACCTCCTTGTCTCCCACCTTTCCTCGTCGACGAGTTGGGCCTTCATTATCATGAACTTCCCATGCTCGTAATGGCCGGGGCAGTCATCCGATTCAGGAAATAGATGGAAAGGTGATCTCGGCCTGGGATAGAAATGTTAGTACCATATTATGGCAAAGAAAAGTTATTAGCAAATTATGCTCGCTGCTACCATACCTTTCGAACTCAAGTGAGTATGTGAGCTGCCCTTGGTCGCCTTTAGTCTTCACCGGCGGTGGAGGATAGTGGCTTGTGCTCGCAATGGCAGCAGACAGTGTCTTTGCCCCCGGTTCCTCCGTGCCTCCCGGTCCTTTGCTCGTGCCCTTAGACGGACTGTCGGGAGGTGGAGGTGGAATTGTTGTTGGAGGAGGAGAACGAGGGTGAGGGCTTGTGCCTCCCGGTCCTTTGCTCGTGCCCTTAGACGGACTGCCGGGAGGTGGAGGTGGACTTGTTGTTGGAGGAGGAGAACGAGGGTGAGGGCTTGTGCCTCGGGGTGAGTTCCTTCCCTTGTCATCCCCACCATTGCCTTTGTCATCGCCGTCGCCATGATACGGATCATCGGGGGGACAAGATCTGGTAACGGATGGTTGTGATGCTGGTGTCGCCGTCACCGTAGAAGTCAGCATCGAGAGAATGATCTCTATGTCGTCCTTGTTCCACAGGACTTCGGAACCCAAGGCAGCTCCAAGGATCGTTACCCCTTCTGCAGTTGGACATTCCATTTCAAATTCTTCGTATTCGGTTGCATACCATGTAAGTATCACGGTAGCATAGTTGGCAGGGATCTGGTCTTGGTTGAAATCTTTGATATCTTCTTTGGGGTGCATGTAACCCTCACCCATGGTCAACTTTTTCGCCCTGCCGAACGGGATCATGAGGTGGACGCACATGGGTTCTCAGATGTCGTCTATGGGGTGCCTTGGGCGATCCTCGATCATCGGCAGTGGCTGCCCTTGTGTTTTCCCTTATGGAACTTGAGGCACGGCCACGCTAGCCTAGCGAAGCATCTGTGACCTCATCGACACCATATCTGGGTCATTGCTCATGAAGGCTTCTTTTATTGACCGACTGATCATTTCGGCCACGCCTTGATCATAGCCCTTCTGAAAGATGCCCTCCTTGTACCTCTGCCTTGACCGGTATGTGGCAGCATCGGATTGCCATGACTCCACTGAGTTCTAGCTCATCTTCGACGACATGCCACGGATGCGGCCACGGTGCTCAGGGGTTCCCAGCGCTAGGGTCAGCAAGTCCTAGCCCCTGCGAACCTCGAAGCTGTCCTTAGATTTAGCGGCCTCAATGACAGCCCTCTCCACCTCCTCGAACTTGAGCTCATTGAACTTGCTCGCGCCCTCCTTGAGCTTCTTCGGCTTGCGGGCATAGATGAAGTCCTTAGCCCTCAAGTCTACACCGTCGTATGGATCGGGAAGCCCGGCGGTAGCTCTAGCCCTTTCTTCCTCCCGCCACTGGGGCCTCTTACCAGCAAACCCAGTCATGCCCAAGTGATGGGGGTGCAGGTTCTTCTTCGCGAGTGCGCTAAACTTGGCGCTCTTTGCCTTTGCTTCTTCTGTTGTTCTTTGTTTGCAGAACTCTTCCCAGTGATGTTCCTTCACCATAGTGTATTTGACATAGGGTGACTTGCTTAGCTTCAGGTAGTACCTGGTCAGCATGGACTTGAAGTTTCTAAAGGCTCTTCCTGCCACGTCCATGACCCACTCCCTGCACTTGTTCAGATCGGCGTCCTCGGGATAATGGAAGCTCCTCGTCACCTCACCCCAGATATGTGTCTTGTAGTCGACCGGGACATTGTTCCACTCCTCCCAAGTGATCTCCAGCTTGTCCATGACTATACATGCCACCTGGTTGCTGAACTTGGCAAGGACCGTGGGTGGCGACAACGGGTTTCCCTCTGGTCCCACCTCATGGATCACATGGACTTCGCTGTGGGTTTCCCTCCGGTGCCTCCCGTGTTCCCCCCTTCTCAGCTTTGTCCTCTGACCCCTAGACTTGCCTAAAGTGGTTGGAGATGGAGTGGGGGTTCTTTGTCCCTGACTTGTTCCTCCTCAAAATTCAATTCTCGAGGCACCACCGGCATCTGTTCAGGGTTTGGAGACCGCGCACTTTCAACTTCGTCGTCCCTCGGTTGGTATGTCGGATCATCTTTGTCCTCTGTACGATGTTTCTTTGTTGGCCTCGGGGTCATGGACACTTGGCTCTTGAGGCTAGTTGATGATGATGCACTAGGGGTAGGGTCGCACCATTCGCTTATCGGTTCCTCCGCCATTGGAAAGCTACAATGAATACATATTTCAGTTGTATAGACACAGTTATAGAGTAGTAAAGTAGAGTAGTACTAGAGTAGTAAAGTAGAGTAGTCCTAGAGTAGTAAAGTAGTAGTAGTTGGCTCAGATTTGCCCCATTGTCATCACATCGCTTTTAAACTGGTTGCTTGTATCTTGTATACAAGCCATCCTAGTTTAGCGGGGGCACTCGATCATCATCGCCGCTGCCTCAGCATAAAAGGGTTCACATCATTGCATATGCCACTGCCTCAGCTTAGAAGTGTGAAAAGAATCATCATTGCAAATACCAAACAAAAGCCATCAAGATAGTTTCAAAATTCGGCCCCAAAGGGCTAAGTCCTTCGGCCATCAAGATAGAGTAGAAGACTAGAGGAGGTGAGAGTAGAGTAGAGTAGAGTAAGAGGAGTAGAGTAAGAGCTGTACAGCTCAAAAGTTTGTTTGGCAACATAGGCAGCAATAAACCCCCATCACAGCTCAATCAAATTTAGTCAGTAAGAGTAAGAGTAGTAGAGGAACTGCTCAATTTAGTCAGCAAGAGCATAGTAGAGGAGTAGGCAGTAGAGGAGGAGGGAGTAGAGGAGTAGGCAGTAGAGGAGGAGGGAGTAGAGGAGGAGGGAGTAGTAGTAGGCAGTAGTAGTAGTATACTAGTAGTAGTATACTACTAGAAAGTAGTAGGCAGTAGTAGTAGTATACTACTACTAGTAGTAGTATACAACAGTAGTATAGCAGTAGTATAGGAGTAGTATAGGAGGACAGTAGTAGCAGACAGTATAGGAATAGATTAAGTAGAGAAATAGGTAGCACCACCACCAAAATTATATCAAATTTGGCAAAATTGCAGCAGAGTGACCAATTCATCTCAAAATTCTCACAAATTTAGCATGTGATCAGTTTAAAGGCAAGGTGCATCATAGGCAGTGGCATATGCTCAGAATTTTGTCACAAATTTCTTTGGCATCATAGGCAGCAAAAAGAATTGAATTCAAATGCTACGGTTCACCAAAAGCATCATAGATCAGTAGTATAGCAGTTCAAAATTCACCAAGTGTAGTATATCCTGTACAATTTTCAGCCGTCCATTCCAAAAGGAGTTTACTATATCCTATACAATTTTGACCAGTTCTCTGAACCCTGTATAATTAATTCTTACCATGGCCATATCAATATTCAAATATAAATGAATTATAGAAGATGTAACTGTAGCTACACATCATATTTTCAAACTTTTCACTCTGTTGCGATGTCCACAGTGGAGACCCATAGTTTACATTACAAATATCTGATAAAAAGGAAAATAAAAAAAGCTATGGCAATGCTGTTGAGATTCGAAGCATGTAATTACAGAACCAAGGTACTACTACTAGATAAACTTCTCCAGCAGGGATCATTTGCAAGAAACAAGCAAGCAGAGTAGAATTTAGTTTGCTGGAACGTAGTTCTTACCTCGGCCTGGGCACAGCAGGTTCCAAGTGAGGAGGTAGCGGCTAGAGCCCGTCTATGCTCCGAGGATAGGGCCCGGCGTGTGGACGGTGACCGGGGAGGAGGACGGGGGCGGGGGGGCGCATGCGGTGGCCACGGAGGAGCTCGGTGGCCGGCGCTAGGGTTCCGGGGATGGGGCCCAGCGCGGAGGAGCTCGGCGGGCGGAGCAAGGGTTCAGGGGAGAGGAGGACGGGGGCGGGGCACGGGCACGGGGGAGGAGGATGGGGGCGGGGGGGGGGGGGGCGTGCGGTGGCCGCGAAGGAGCTCGGTGGCCGGCGCTAGGGTTCCGGGGACGGGGCCCAGCGTGGAGGAGCTCGGCGGCCGGAGCAAGGGTTTCAGGGAGAGGAGGATGGTGGCGGGGCATGGGCACGGGGGACGAGGACGGGGGCGGGGGTCATATATATAGCCACTGCTTAACCACGGCGGGCAATATAAGCCGCCCGCCGCGGTAAATGTTTACTGCAGCGGGCACCTTAGACTGCCCGCCGCGATTAATCTATTAACCGCGGCGGGCGCTGTTACGTGCCCGCCACGGTTAATATAATCTAACACTAATATTTATTATCAATCTAAAACTTATTTTTGCATTTTGCATTTGCTGTGTAGTAGTAGTAGTAGTACAGTAGTGCTGTGTAGTAGTAGAGTACATGTGAGTCATAGAGAGTAGTATTATTACAATAGATAGTAGCAGTAGGTTGAGTAGTAAGGTTGAGTAGTACTAGTAGAGTAGTATTGTATAGTAGTAGTAGTAGATTCAGTAGTACTAGTAGAGTAGTATGGTTCCATGATATTAATAATAAGTTACAAAACTTGTCTTCAATAGATCGAGCTATATTATTACATATATGTCTCTGGGATACATATATCATTTTGGTGCAGGTGCTTTCACCGTCCTCTTCTCACCGTCGGGGCGGGCCCATGGCATCATCCTGGACTTGTTGAATCGGTCCTCGACGGCCTTGATCTTCTTTGGATGATCGATAAAAAGCTCGAGCTCTGCGTAGTTGTTGTATTGTTCGGGACTCTACACCCCATCAGCTCCCATAATCCGCTACTTTCCGGACACAACCACATGCAATTTTTGGGTCCTCTGCATATATATAGTAGGCCACTTGCGCGACATTGGTTGCTAGTACCCATGGGTCATCTTTGTAGCCGATACTTTTGAGGTCCACGGTGGTTCGCTGTGGGGGTATGGCCCCCAAGACATGGGCCGCACCATCGAAGGTGGCCCGGCCCAAAGATCAAGACGTGCACGGCGCTGCTCGGTGTGCACCGCAAGACATTGTATAGTACCAAATAGGATACTTTACTTGTAACCCTGCCCCTCCAGAGTATATAAGGAGAGGCAGGGGTCCTCTACTTGACATCATGTATTCAATACAATACACCAAAGACACAGGACGTAGGGTATTACGTCGATCAGACGGCCCGAACCTGTCTAAATCGCTGTCTCTGCGCCTTGTGTCACCATCCGGTTCCTGATTACGCGCACCTCCACCAACAAATCTACCATCATGGGATACCCCTCGGTGGACTACCGAGCATATTCTGTCGACAGTTGGCGCGCCAGGTAGGGGTGTGCGTGCTGTTTCCTTGTCGAACAAGATGGCTTTTTCCGTAGGCTCTTCGTCCCTCCCGTAGCCCGGCCAGATCTTCATGGTCGGATCCATCACATGGGTCATCAACGCCGACGGAGTTGGAGAGCTTCTCGAGCCGGTGTAGATCCATTCTGCGCCGACCACACCTACAACAGCAGACCCGATCTCGGAACCACCTCCGAGGTCGTCTTCACCAACAACTCGCCGCCGTGGCTCTCGTTAGCCCTCGTCGACCACCCGCCGCAACGGCTCTCGTTAGCCCTCGTCGACCACCCGCCGCAACGGCTCTCGTCAGCCCTTGTTGACCACCCGCCGCAACGGCTCTCGTCAGCCCTGGTCGACGACTCGCCGCGGCTACTCTGGTTGGCCCTCGTCGACGACTCGCCACCGCTGCTCTCGTCAGCCCTCGTCGACGACTAGCCACCGCTGCTCTGGTTGGCCCTCGCCAACCACTCACCGCCGCTGCCCTCGTCAGCCCTTGACGACGATTCGCCACCGCTGCCCTCGGCGGCCTTCGCCGACAGCCCTCGCCGACATCTTTCGCTGACGTCCCTCGCCGTCGACTCATCGTCACCGCTCGACGGCCCTCGCCGACATCCCTCGCCGTTGACTCGTCGTCACCGCTCGACGGCCTTCGCTGACATCTTTCGCCGACGTCCCTCGCCATTGACTCGTCGTCACCGCTCGGTGGCCTTCGCCAACATCTTTCGCCGACGTCCCTCGCCGTCGACTCATCGTCACCGCTCGGCGGCCTTCGCCGACATCTTTCGCTGACGTCCCTCGCTATTGACTCGTCGTCATTGCTCGGCGGCCTTGGCCGACATCCTTCGCCGACGTCCCTCGCCGTCGACTCATCGTCACCGCTCGATGGCCTTCGCCGACATCTTTCGCCAACGTCCCTCGCCGTGGACTCGTCGTCACCGCTCGACGGCCTTCGCTGACATCTTTCGCCGACGTCCCTCGCCGTCGACTCGTCGTCACTGCTCGGCGGCCTTCGCCGACATCTTTCGCCGACGTCCCTCGCCGTCGACTCGTCGTCACCGCCTCGGCGGCCTTCGCCGACATCTTTCGCTGACGTCTCTCGCCGTCGACTCATCGTCACCGCTCGGCGGCCTTCGCCGACATCCTTCGCCGACGTCCCTCGCCATCGACTCGTCCTCACCGCTCGGCGGCCTTTGCTGATGGCCCTCGCCGACATCCTTCGCCGACATCCCTCGCCGTTGTCTCGTCGTCATTACTCGGCGGCCCTCACCGACATCCCTCATCGCCGCCGAGCTGCAAGCGAGCTGCCCGCGTCGCCGACCAGATAACGCCATACGCTGCCGACCAGATATTCTGTCTAGAGCTAAGTCTCGCTTTAATATTTTTCTAATTATTCTCCAATCTCCGTATATCGCCATGATGTTTCTCCGAACTGTTTTCTCCATATTTGCTCTCCAAACGATTTTTCAAACCCTCGAACAGTCACGTTGATGCTCAGACGCCTCCAGAGACGGCCCTGTCTCCGGCTCCTCCCTACACGTGCTACGGGCTCCGCGCTCTACGTTATGGGTGGTCGGCAGTGGCTCCTTGGTCACGCCTGTTCCTCCTACACGTGCACGGGCTCCGCGCTCGACATTATGGACTATGGGCTAGCTAGGGCTGGAGACTCAGCTAGACACTAACTGGTCGGGCGGTTTATATTAAATATAAATATATTTTCACGCCAACTGATCGCCGAACTGCATACGTCGTTTCATCACCATTGCTGATTTTTCTCCAGAGTTCATTTATTTTTACATCATGTACTACCCGTTCTACATGTTTGTATTGTAGGATCATCGTCCAGGTGATTGGACCACCTGGTGCTCGGACTTCTCCACCGATCAACTGGTTGGACCGCTTGGTTCATGGACTCCGTTGCCGACTAGTTGATCGGACTGTTCGCCGGTCGTTTCTACTCAATGTTCACTTCGCCGCCGATCAGTCGACCAGACTGTTCGTCGCTCGTGCTTCATTGCCAGCGACGCCGGTTACTCCTCGGCCCTCGGATTCTTCGTGCTCGAGGACTAAGTAGGCACACTTCACCGCATGGACGTCGTCAGCTACGTCAGTGCTCAGACCTCACCGCCTACACTAGGGACTCCTCGGTGTTTGGTCATCGCCAGCGACGCGGGGGACTCCTCGCTCCTCAGTGCTCGGTCATCGCCAGCGACGCTGGGGACTCCTCGCTCCTCGGTGCTCGGACATCGCCGCCTACGCCGGGGATTCCTCGCTCCTCGGTGCTCGGACATCGCCGTGTACGCCGGGGACTCCTCGCTCCTCAGCGCTCGGTCATCGCCAGCGACGCCGGGGACTCCTCGCTCCTCGGTGCTCGGACATCGCCGCCTACGCCGGGGATTCCTCGCTCCTCGGTGCTCGAACATCGACGCCTACACCGGGGACTCCTCGCTCCTCAACGCTCGGTCATCGCTAGCGTCGTCGGGGACTCCTCGCTCCTCGGTGCTCGGTCATCGCCAGCGATGCCGAGGACTCCTCGCTCCTCGGTGCTCGGACATCGCCAGCGACGCCGGGGGACTCCTCGCTCCTCGGTGCTCGGTCATCACCAGCGACGCCGGGGACTCCTCTCCTCGGTGCTCGGTCATCGCCAGCGACGCCGGGGACTCCTCGCTCTTTGGTGCTCGGACATCGCCACCTATGCCGGGGACTCCTCGCTCCTCGGTGCTCGGTCATCGCCAGCGACGTCGGGGACTCCTCGCTCCTCGGTGCTCGGTCATCACCAGCGACGCCGGGGACTCCTTGCTCCTCGGTGTTTGGTCATCGCCAGCGACGCCGGGGACTCCTCGCTCCTCGGTGCTCGGTCATCACCAGCGATGCCGTGGACTCCTCGCTCCTCGGATCTTGCTATGTCTCGTCGATGCACTATCAAGCTACTCCTTGCTATTCGGATCAGGGTGCTGATCTTGGGCAGCACGTCTGGGGTCTTGATACGTGCATGTCAGACGACGTCGGCAAGCTTTCAGACTTATTTTTCTTTGACCCTGCTACAAGATTCATTCTTCATCTTCTAGAAGGCTCGAGGACTAAGTGGGCACACTTCACCTTGTGGTGAATGTGCTTGTTCTCATCTCGAGGCTACGCCCGAGGACTGGCTGCCTGCTCAGCTGGTCTTCTACTTTATGATCCTGGCACCACGTGACTGCGTCACCTACTGTCAGGCTCGGGGACTAACTGTGGGGGTATGGCCCCCAAGACATGGGCCACACCATCGAAGGTGGCCCGGCCCACAAGATCAAGACGTGCACGGCGCTGCTCGGTGTGCACCGCAAGACATTGTATAGTACCAAATAGGAT
This sequence comes from Miscanthus floridulus, assembly GCF_019320115.1. Classification (NCBI taxonomy): domain Eukaryota; kingdom Viridiplantae; phylum Streptophyta; class Magnoliopsida; order Poales; family Poaceae; genus Miscanthus; species Miscanthus floridulus. Next base: position 132,031,996 of record NC_089588.1, read on the forward strand.
ACTTTACTTGTAACCCTACCCCTCCAGAGTATATAAGGAGAGGCAGGGGTCCTCTACTTGACATCATGTATTCAATACAATACACCAAAGACATAGGACGTAGGGTATTATGTCGATCAGATGGCCCGAACCTATCTAAATCGCTGTCTCTGTGCCTTGTGTCACCATCCGGTTCCTGATTACACGCACCTCCACCGACAAATCTACCATCATGGGATACCCCTTGGTGGACTGCCGAGCATATTCTGTCGACATTAGCCCATAACTATCCACTGCAACCGCATTCGGTTTGACCCACTGGCAACGGAAGACGGTTATGCATAGGTTTTGGCCATAGTCAAGTTCCCATATTTCTTCGACTTGCCCATAGTATTGCCTCCTCTAGCCCGTGGACTCTTCTTCGCCCTCGTATCGAACACCGTAGTTCTGTGCCGAGCTCTTCTTGTCCTTGTCTTTCTTGTGGAACCTGTAGCCCTGGACGTCATACCCTTGCCACGTGGTGATTTGGCTAGATGGGCCTAACACAAGCCTCTTAACGGTCTCCGTATCTTCATCAGGGCATCCTTCAAGGGGTATGTGTTGCTCTTTGAGCCACTCTATGAAATTGCTCTTGTGATGGTTCTAGACCCATGCCTCCGTGCGCTGTCCGTCATTAGCGGCGCGGATCTCTTCTAGGTGCTTTTCAATGTATTTCTCCATGCTCACTAACTGATGAAGGATGCTGTAATGACCTTCTTGCACCGTTCGGTTTGCCACATCGGTGCGTACTTTTTGTCCTGTGCACCCCATCCCTGAGGTTTTGCCTTCGTGGTGATGGACAGGTAGCCCAATCACCCTCCCATCTCTTATGTACCTCATACACCAGTTCACGGCCTCCTCCGTTGTGTATGCCTCGATCATAGAGCCCTACGGGTAAGCGCGGTTATGGACGTATCTGTTGAGGGTGGACATGAACCGCTCGTACGTCCACATCTGGTGTAGGTACATGGGGCCCAGTTGATGGATCTGATCGACCATATGCATCATTAGGTGTGGCATAATATCAAAGTAAGATGGTGGAAAGCACATCTCAAGCTGGCAAAGGGTCTCCGCGATGAACTCCTTCAGGGCAGGCAGCTCAGCCTTATCAATGACCTTCTAGGTGATGCGGTTAAAGAAGTATGACATCCATGTGATGACCATCTTCACGTACTCTGGACGGATAGCCCTAATCACAATTGGTAGGAACACCGTCAGCATGACGTGGCAGTCGTGTGAGTTGTAGCCGATCATTATGAGGTCTTTCATGGAGACCAGGCTCTTGATGTTGGAAGAGAAACCAGTCGGCACCTTGAAACCCCTAAGCAACTTAAGAAAAGCTATCCTCTCATCTTGCGTTAGGTTGCAGGCCGCACCCGGGATATCGACTTTACCGTTCTGAGGCGGTCCCGGGTGAAGGTCCGGCCTGATGCCCAGATTGACAAGATCTGTTCGTGACTTGATACCATCCTTTGTCTTGCCCTTGATGTCCAGCAGGACACCAATCGTGCTTTTGAAGACATTTTTCTCCAGGTGCATGCAGTCGATGGCATGGGGTGTATTCAGTGTTTTCCAATACGACAGGTACTTGAAGAAAATTGACTTCTTCTTGAAAGGAACGGCGGCGGGGACTTCCTCCGTCTGGTCCCGCTTTCGCTTCCTTGTCTGCTTGGGCCCCTCTTCAGACAGCTTCTTCTTCTTTCCAAACTCCACCTGATCCATGTACTTGACCATCTCATACACCTTTATCCCCCAACTAGTCTACGTCGGTTGATCACGCTGTGGCTCGTCCTGATTGTCAAAGTATTTGTTCATAATACTTCTTCTATACCTGTGATTTTTGGAGAGGAACCGTTTGTGCCTCGTGTACACCATCTTATTGGATCCCTTAAGGTAAGTGTAGCAGGTCCCGTCGATGCAAATTACGCAGCCGGTCTTCCCTTTGATCTGCCCCGATAGTGAGAAGAGACCGGGGTAATCGGTGATGGTGACAAGGTGATTGCTTTTAGTGTGAACTTCTCCTTGCGGGATGCATCCACCATCTGGACCCCAACATCAAATAGTATCTTCATTTCCTCCATGAACGGCTCCAGGAACACATCTATATCGTTGCCGGGCTGCTTCGGTCTAGAGATAAGCATGGTCAGCATAAGGTACCTACGCTTCTGACATAGATGGGGAGGTAGGTTGTACATGGTGAGCACGATGGGCCAAGTGTTGTGTGAGCTGCTAAGCTCACCGAACGGGTTCATCCCATTGGTACTCAGCGCGAACCTAACATGCCTAGGCTCCTTGCCAAACTTCGGGTAGGCCTCGTCGAAATCCTTCCACTGCTTGCCATCGGATGGGTGCCGTAGCTTGCCATCGTCTTTCAGGCGGTCAGCTGATGCATGCCAGGACATGAGCTTGGCATCGTCCGGGTTCCCAAATTTTGCACGCAGGCGATCGGTCATGGGCAGGTACCACACCGATAGTGCTGGACTTTTCCTGTGCGTGTAACCCTCTTCTTCATCATCCTACTGAGCCGAGATCTGTTTGGCCGCACTTCTCTTCTTTGCCCCCTTCTTGTTCTTCTTCCAACCACCCCGCAAGCCTCCCTCGTCTTCTGCATCCACGCGACAACCAGCATTTTTCTTGTACCGACTAAAGCCGCAGTGCGGACAACTCATCAAATTCTCATACTCATTGTCCCGATACAGGATGCAGTGGTTAGGGCATGCATCAAACTTTCTAAGCTTCATCGCCACTGGCCGGATCTGCTTCTTGGCCCAATAAGTATTGGCGGGCACCTTGTTAGCCGTTGGGTACGTGGTGGCAAGGTGGCTTAACAACTCATTGAAGCTAGTGTCAGACCAACCATGACGAGCCTTCAACATCAACATATGGAGGTTAAAACGGAGCGCTGTGCACTCCTTCGGACAATCGCCGCCGTCTTTATAGAGAGGATCAACTGCCGCCTGCTTCAACTCTCTGAAATTCTCCAACCACTTTGGGCAACCCAACACAACGTCGTCTTCATCGAAGTGTTTGACTAGATCTTCAACAAGCTGCACATCCTCGGGTTGGCTCACAGTATCCTGACCATCCCCACCATCGCCAGCTTCATCGGCCATGTCTTGCATTAGATCATCCACCGTGATGTAATCACGACAACTATTGTCACTGTCGGCTGGCGCAGCTGCTGCTGAAGATGATGAGGAGCTGGGTGCTCCTAAAGGATCTTTATTCACCGGTGGTGCTGTCATCGTCGGCATCGAAGAGCTCACTCCAGATGCACCGCCACTCGCACCAACTCTTTCGCCATGAAATGTCTAGACTGTGTAGCCCTCGATGAAACCATACATGATCAAATGAGTTTGCACCTCGCTGTCTCGGTGGGCTTTCAGGTTCTTGCAACGAGAACATGGACATATGGTTGTCATCCGCTTCAGTCTCTCACAGTGAGCTTTACCAGCAGCAATAAACTTCCTTAATTCAAAGGGGTACCGCGGATCATTCACTCTATCGATCCAGTACATCCATTCCGACCTATCCATCATACCTGCGAACATTATCCGTCACAATCAACATTAAATAAAGAAGAATTAGGAGAAATTGATGATTTTTACGTCCAAAATCATGAAAAAGAGAGGAAATGACGATGTGAAAGATGAAGCATGCATCTATGATGAATCTAAAGTTAAAGAAATACATGACATCATATTTCCATTAAACTTGATCTAGATCTAGATCTAGATCTAGAGAGAACTCTAGGTGATGAAAATAGAGAGAGAGGATGGAAGGAGAGAGGGAGAGCCTTTATGAACCTCTTACGATGTCCTCCTCCCTCAAATCCAAGCCCTTCAACTCAAATCAAAAGTTTTCTCAAATTTTAGGGCAAAGCCTCCCCCCATGAGTTTGAGAGAGGAAGACCCGTGGAGAAGATGAAGGGGTGGTGTTGTGTATTTGTACAGGCTTTACCGTGGTGGGCAAGATAAATCGCCCGCCTCGGTAAAACAACTCTTTACCATGGTGGGCAGTTTAAAGAGCCTGCCACGGTAAATCGTAATAACCGCGGCGGGCGATTCATACCGCCCGCCGCGGTAAATAATGATTTTCTGCTGTGGGCAAGTAAGGTGGCCTGCCACGGTAAACTCTTTTCCCACAGCGGGCGCCTCGGTGGCCGGCCTCGCTGGCCGGCCACCGGTTAACCGTGGCGGGCAAAAGAGGTGCCCGCCACGGAGCCCATTTTGGCCACGCTGCGTAAATTGATTCCTATAGTAGCGTAAGTCTATCTCAAAACTCCCTTCGAGCCCATCTTCTTGGAAGAACTCTCCATCATATGTGTTGGGGTCTATGTTGTAATCTTCATTGTTTGGTACAGGTAGTTTACCATGTGGCGATACCTTGTACACAACATCCCAACCCTTAAGACGGTCGTCGGTTTGGCATGGGTATGAGAGATAATAAACTTGCGTGGCCTGTTGAGCCACAATATAGACATCATCGCCTAGTTAGACGGATGATTGTCGAATTTCGACTAGCCCAAGATTAGGGGTCCGTCTCACTACTGATGGATCAAACCAATGGCATTTGAATATGACTGGATTAAGAGGTTTGCAACCATGAAACATGAGTTCGTATATTTCTTCAATTCTTCCATAGTACTCGACCCCATCAAAGACTGGCGTAAAAACTCTGGTATTTGTTGTTCTTCGATTGGGCCAACTCTGCTCATGGCTTGTTGTGTGAAAGCGATATCCAATCACGTCATAACCGGTAAACGACCTGACCCTCACTACTACAAAAAGCATTTTTAGGGGCGGCTGGTAACCCTTTGTAGGGGCAGTTTGGCCAGCCGCCCCTATCGAACCGTCTCTACAAATCATGCATTTGTAGGGGCAGTTCCCAGGCCGCCCCTACAAATTGATTTGTAGGGGCGGTTGGTGATTGAGCCGCCCCTACAAATCGATTTGTAGGGGCGGCTGGTATTACGAACCGCCCCTACAAATCGATTTGTAGGGGCGGCTCAATCACCAACCGCCCCTACAAATCAATTTGTAGGGGCGGCTGTAGTGCTAGCCGCCTCTATAATACCTATTTGTAGGGGCGGTTCAATCTAGAACCGCCCCTACAGTACGTATTCCCGCCAAAAAAAATTCAAATTTACAATTCAAATTCGACCAGAACTGTTTGTTTCCGCGTATTCCATCCAGCGTTCGCGTTGCCGAACGCCCCGCGACCAACGTTCCGAACCGCGTTCGCGTTGCCGAACGCCCCACGACCAACGTTCCGAACACGACTACAAGCACAATAGTATTATATAAACTACAATTACAAGTCCAATTCGTAAGGATATATACAATCCATCATTTAATATACAAATTCCATAAACATTGTTATCAACGTCCTAGAGCTAGCCTTTCAGTCTCACGAAGGTGTTGGTACTGAGGATTTCTACCTAAGTCAGACTCTCGGTCATGGTAGGCGCCTTTGACGTGTATAATCTGGTCCAATATGAAGTTGCAAAGGTCGCCGACGAGCTCTAAGAGTTGGTCATCCTTGTATGGGTCTTTTTTCATTCCTTTCTCTTCTCTCCACTACAAGAGAACAAGTTTCGGTTTAGTATTTCATACCATGTATGAAGTTTTTATACTACTGATGAAGAGGTTCAAACTTACCCTTAAGGGGTGTCTCCTGTAGGCACTGGTGTTACTCATCATAGAACATATATAGTATCCATAATGTACACTCCCAGGCCTCTGCTTGGGGCACTGTGTGTTTTGCATATGAAAATGTTAGGTAATGCTTTTGACAGCCATGTAACGGAGTACTGAAGAAGTAAGTTACACTTACCGCACATAGTGTTTTTATAGCCAGCTTTTCCTTCCTCGCTGGATCATGCCTTCCATGATGATGAGTGACATAGAACCTAAATGCTCTGTTCGAATTATTTTAGCAAATACAACTTGTTAGTATCCATAAGTGAACGTTACAAGTATGTATACAAACATATAAGCTAATGAGGATTGTCGATATGTATACGTCTTGAGAATCGATATGAAGTCTTTGTATGTCCCCAGGTCCTTATCTATTGAATCAAAGACCCATTCCATGCTCCTCCCGACATCGACGGCTATACAAATCCAGTGGTTGCTGCATGGATTTAATCATAGAACTAGATAAGCTCATTTGCATCGAATAAAATATATCGAACAAAGCTTTAAGTATATAGTTGAACTTACTCGAAGTTGTATGGTAGCCATATAGTAGAGTGTTGTTGTAGATTTTTGAAACCAGAGCAATGTATGTCGCAACCTTAAGGGACTCTTCCTTTAGTTTCGCCGTATGGATGCGCTCTTTCTCCCGAAGAGTCTTTGCAGCAGCTAGCTCTTTGGCATCCAGTGTCCACTGTTTAGGGTAATTAAAATTTGGTTGGGCTATAGCTTGAGCATCTACATACCTGGCTTTCAGACTTGGCATTTGTTTGACAATGTGCACTTGCATTCTACAAATCACGACATTGGTTAGTTACAACAAAATTCAAAGATTACATTCATATCATATCGGAAGGACAATGACTTACAAGCACCACGTGTGAATTAGATTCATCTCCATTTCTCCCAGGTGAAAGCATGTGTGCATGTCATTGAAGTCAAAGACAATTTTCCCGGCTAGGCTTCCAAATGTGCCGGTGGGGAAGCATGCTTGTACGAGATCTATGCTCGTTGGGAGAACACGCAAGTACCAATCATGGAACCTTCTCATTCCAAGTGGTAGGCGCTGCATGTCCCAGTTTGGTATGAAGGGCTTGCCTCTTTCATTTGTTTTCGGGCAATCCTTTGACCATTTGATGTCATCAACATTTGGATACTGCTTTGCAATTTGGTGGAGTTTGCTAGTTACGGCCTCCTCAGAACCCCATGATGGGACTTGTTTAACTTGGTTCTCAGGCTTGAACTGGTCATGTGAATACCACTTGGACACCGACGAGACGTCTTTCACTGGAACATAAACTAGCCTTATGTTGATTGGAATCTTCTTTCAAAGTTCCCATTCAGGCACGTCCTCGTCTTCTTGTGCATCACCTTCTTCAGGAGGCACTCGTTGTTCATGTATCGGCTGTGCTTGTTGAGAAGACAGTGGCATCTCATCATGCACTTGCTTGGTATGAGCTGGAGAAGGTTGTGGCATCTCACCAGGCACATGCTCGCTAGGAGGCGGGGAAGAATGTGGCATCTTAGGTACGTGGTGGTCACGAGACGGTGAAAATATCTCCCCAACCACAACAACTCGCTCCAAATTTGGGAGAGGGGGAGGCGGCGAAGAAGCAGTCAATATAATGTCCCATTTGCGCTAGAGGATAAACTGCCCAATAACGTCTCCAAGTAACACCAGCCCCTCGGGAGTTGCATAGTCTATCCTCCACTGCCTGAATTCGGGCTTCACGGTATGCACCTCGACCCTAGTGTAGTTCGGTGGTATCTTATTATTGTGGTGTAAGCCACCGGGAGGATGTGCCACACCCGTTACCACCTCCATCACAGTGTTCTATCGGCCACTGAGAAACACCAAGGTGCAACTAGTTGGTTCCCGTATGCGATCGACGGGGGTTGTGGCTGCAGTGGAACCTTGGCTGCTAGGAACTTTTGGAGGGCTGCCAACTAATGCCAGTTCTCCCGACGGCGTCACTAATATCCGTGGCTCCGTAGATAGTCCTTGCTCCTCCAGCGCCTTCGCAACTAGAGCCTTCACTCAAGACTAGTCTCCCGATCTCGGCCATATTTCTTGTACATGTGCCTGTCCTCTTCGAATCCTTGCTTCTAGGTCGTCCTTTTCCCAAGCCCCCTGGTGCGGCCTATGTGCTCCTTGTTTCCCAAGCCAAGGCTAAGCTCGTCCCTCTCTCTGGAAGGATTGAAGGAGCCCTTCTCCTTGTCTTCAGCATATTTCAGTATCCTTGATACCGCCTCTTGGGTCTCTAGTTTATTAAACATAAGATTACTGCCGGATGATTCTGTACTCCTCGCATATATCCAGTTCCTTGAGCGTACCTTCAGATTCGTCACATCGATATTCCCAGCAGCTGCGGCCTCTTCATCCATCTTCCTAAACTGCTCTTCCTTGGCATAGTAGCCACCGGGGCCTAGATGATGGTGGTGTTTGTTCCTCTTCGCCAGCTCGGTGTTACGAGCACTGAGCTCTAATGCCTCCGGTGAAGTCTTCTGCGCCACGAGCTCCTCCCATTGACTAGGAGTTATTTCGCCGAACTCTTTGAAGGGAGTTAACCCCTTTTGGATATACTTCGTAGGAGTTATTTTTTACCAGTTCGTGCTTACCCTCCGGAAATCTAAAATTGACCCTCAGGTGCCTATCCCATAGTTCATTCTTTTTGTTCTCTGGTACCTCTTTCTAGTTAGAGATTCTTGGGTTCAATTTATCTCTTACTAGGGCCCCGATCGCATTACGGAATCATCCTCTTAATTCCTTTGGCTCAAGGACCTCCCCTGCTGGCCCGACCTCCGTTATCACATAGCATGCCTTATCTGGATATAGATTTCCTTTTCTATCCCCTCGTTTCCTCTTAGGCTTGGTAGTCATGGTTGTGTCTTCAGGTTGTGGAGCAGAGGCATCGTGATCCGTCTCTGTGGCTGTTGCCTCTGCTCTCCTTTCCTCTACTCCGTCTTGTCCAGTGAGATGTCATGGACATCGATGTCGTCTTTTCCGAGTTTCAGGAGGGACCTGTATATAAGACAGGTCAAAGTGTTAGCAGAGGTAACATAGCCAAAGCTTTAGTAAAATTTACAAGCTAAGGCTTTTTCCCTACCTCCTCGTTCGGGTCAAAGTCCTTGTCCAAATCTTTCTCCGTTGGCCTCCTTCTGGCTTCATGTGGGAAAGGATCCTCGGGACTTACATATCCCTCTTCTGAGTCATCATCAGCATCATCCTCTTCTTCTTCGCCTTCAGCAGCCTCTCCTTCGGGTCCTTCCTCCTCGTCACATTGCTCCTGAGTAAGCATCACTTCTAGATCATTTTGTACCTTCTTATTGAACTGTTCCTGAGTAAGCTGGTCCTCTAGTGCTTGCTCCTCAAGGGTTGGCTGCTCATCATGCTTGGGGCATCGGGCTGCACTGTCTGGTGTCCGCGACATTATTTTGCGCTTTGTTCTAATAGATGCAAGAAAGTGTGCTTTAGGTACGCGAGAAGGTATAAGAAATCAAAAAGGTCTATAAACCAAAGTAGTCCTATAAAACAACAATATATATATAAAACAAGAAGTAGTAGTGGTAGAGGCCTCAGAAACATGTCAAACATCATCTGATCTTGAACTTGGAGCATCAAGGCATCATAATAGAGAAGAGAGGAGAAGGTAATGTAGGGGCGGCTGCTAATGATGCCAAGTTCCTCACAAGTTCTTGATCATCAGCTCATATTCCATATAATGTATGGACTTGGACGATTTCATCATCGGCAAAACAAAGGAGAGGAGAGGAGAGGGGAGATTTGGCAAAAAAAACAGGTGCTGCTTCCAAAACATAGAGGATAGGAAAGGTGGCAACAAATAGAGGAGAGGGGAGATTTGGCAAAAAAAAAGCAGGTGCTGCTTCCCAGAAAAAGCAACATGACAATGTAAGAACATCATATGCTTAATATCTTCCGAACCTGATAAGCAGATCGGACAATCAGAAGTAGTAGACAGTAGTAGTAGGGAAGTAGTAGAAGTAGCAAAAAAAGCAACAGCTGCTTAGGAGAGGAGAGGAGTAGAGTGGAGTAGAGGAGAGTAGTAGTAGAAGAGGAGTACAGAGAAGACAGCAAGTACAGAGAAGATTAGTAGCCATCGGCCACAATAATATAAACAAACAAGTGCAAGGCTGCAAGCATACAAATGACAATGTAAGAAGAATAATATAAATGCAAGGATTATTTCTACTCAGCAGATATTTATTCCCAAAAAAATGAAACTGGATGAATCAAAGTCCCACTAATTAAACAAACAAGTGCAAGGCTGCAAGCATACAATGAAAGAACAGCTAGGATTAATGAGCTAATGAGCTGTTGCAAATGGTAGGAAATGAGTACCAATAGTTCACAGATGGGAAATAATACTATTAAGAATGTATAGAAACATCATTGCAAAGTGCCTTAGGTCTCAATTAATAACCCAAGTTCTCATCAAACCTACTAATCAGTCCACAGATACCATTAGGAAATAGTGCTAATTAGACAAGGAGGATGAACTGAGGGGGTGTACTGATTATTAGCTAGCAAAAATTGCAGACAACAATCGTAAGTAAGGTGCGGCTGCTGCACCTAAGGGTGCTCCTCCTGCGCCTAAAAATCTAACATCATTGACCTAAGGCACTTTGCTCAGTGTGAATCAAAATGGGCATGAACATCATGTATAGTTCCCATTACTCTAGGCACTTTGCTCAGCATGTAAAATTCGAAATAGCCATCATCATGTCCAAGATAAGCATTAACAACTTCTACAATTGGAAGCCTGTTTCAATTTTGAGCAGCAAGCAGCAAGCAGAGCGGAGCAGTGGTGGATCCAAATTGGGGCATCCAATTGTACAAGCATTCCCAGTTGTACAAGCATGCCCAGGAGTAGTAAGAGGAGGAGTAGTAGGAGTAGTAAGAGCAGTGGAGTAGTAGTAAGAGTAGTAGTGTAAGAGTAGTGAAGTAGTAGTAAGAGTAAGAGTATAAAGTAGTAGCAAGGACAACTTAAGTATTAGTTAAGTAGTAGTATAGAGTATCAGCAACAGTTAAGTAGTACAGAGTAGTAGTAGTATAGAGCAGTGGCAGTAGTTATGTAGTAGTAAGAGAAGTAGTAGGCACATATCCAGTTAACTTTGTAGTAGTAGAGTAGTATAGAGAGTAGTACGAGTAAGAGTAAGAGTAAGAGTACAGACAATAGCATCAAAGCAAATACAGTGTATGTATAATACGAGAAGAAGCTGATGCAAGTGTGCATCAAAGCAAATACAGTGTATGTATAATACTATTTTGTGAACTCTTCAAGTCTGACCTTAATATGAACTGCAAATGCCACTAAAAAGACTTGCATATTTAAATCGTTGAAGCGAAACTGTTGTAATATGGATGACAGGGTCTCAATCCCTGCCATATCCGAGCACAAGGTTTGAAATGAGGGATAGAGAGGAGCAAAGGATTTATCTCACACAGTTACAGAGTGGCATGTGCTAAAAGTAGTAAGCATCAAGATAGTTGAAAGTATGCAGTGTAAGTGTCATGGAGCCCAATCAAAACCAAACACAAAACATAGAACTTTGACATGCTATGTGTGGAGGACAATCACCTAAATCGAAACTGTCAACTAATACAGTCAAGCAAGTATAATAGTCCAGCAAGTAATACAACTTTACTATCATAGTCCAGCAAGTAGCACAAGTTTTCATAAAAAAAATACAGTCAAGCCAGCATGCTAGAACAATGCAAGAACCTACCACAAATCATATTATGTCATACTACAAATAAGAAATAACATGTGTACTTGCTGATGAAAAACAAATAATTAAGTTTTACTATAGTATATAATCCAGGAAGTCAGAACAGATCATTAAAGAAATAATTCTGTACTCAAGCAGTATGCTAGAATAATTCAGCGATAATCCAGTGGATAGTCAAAATGCACAGATCAGGGATAGTCCAGGAGACAGCCACCACCCGCAACATTGCAAATATCATCATCATAACTAGCACGCAGCATACCTTCGTCACCGGTGGGCTTAGCTCCTCCAGCAGATCGAGATGTGGCGGGGACGCGCACAGGTTGAAGACATCCGTCAACCACCGCGTGAAACAGAGCTGTAGCAGGTCCTGGGGCGGGCGACCTGCACAGGGGAAACTCCCCGCATGGGCTGTCCTGGGGCGCCGGCCGGCGGGGGCCAACCACCGGGGAGCGGGCGGGCGTCGTCGGCGGGGTCAGAAACCCTAGGGCGGGGAGGAGCAGGCGCGCAGGGGCGGAGATGGGGCGCGCGGGTGAGGGGAAGTGGAGCGGGCCGGCATCGGTGGCGGGGTCAGAAAACCTCGGGCGAGGAGGAGCAGGCGCGCGGGTGTGGGGAAGGAGCAGGCGCGCGGGGGCGGAGATGGGGCGCGTGGGTGAGGGGAAGTGGCGCGGGCCGGCATCAGCGTGGAAGGGGCACGGGCCGGCGTCGGCGGGGCAGCCTGACGGCGTCGAAGGAGAAGAGAGTGCCCAAATGAAGACAACACCTGTGCGGCCTCGTATATATAGATAGGATGATTTGTAGGGGCGGTTTTTGATCCAGCCGCCCCTAGAAATGCATTTGCAGGGGCGGTTCCTGATCCAACCGCCCCTACAAATGCATTTGTAGGGGCGGTTCCTGATCCAACCGCCGCTAGAAATATATTTTTATTTTTTTAAATTGTTAATTCTGTATTATAAAAACAATTGTGTATATATAAAACAATTGTGACCAAAATAAAAGTAATATAAAAATAATTGTGTATATGCACAAATATAATATTTCGTATTATTATATATATGAAGAAATATATATATAAACGATTGTAGTCAAAACAATATAGAAAACAAAAAAAGCATGTGAATTATTTCATGCAAGTAGCAAGGGCCAAGCGCCTGTATTTGATGAACCATGTGAATCATGAGATGTGGCATTATATCAAAAAAGCACCCGATGGAAGTAAACACATCTCTAGTTGGTTTTGTGTCTCCACCACAAATTCATGTAGGTCACTTAGCTCTTCCTTGCCAATTGTCTTCTGTGAGATCTTCGAAAAGAAGTAGCACATGCGGGTGATGGCCATTTTTAAGAACTCTGGCTTTATAGCCCTGATTGCAATAGGTAGAAATACTGTCAGCATCACATGGCAATCGTGAGCCTTGCAGTGTGTTATTGACAAGTCCTTCATCGACACTAGCTTCTTCACATTTGCTGAAAACCCAGTCGGGACTTTGATCCCTCTCAGGAAAGTGCATATAGCTCTCTTCTTGTCTGGTGTTAGGTTGAAGCACGCCGCGGGCAGAGTGTATTTACCATTAGCCTCAGGTACCGGGTGAAGCTGTGGCATCACGTTTAGCTGCACCATGTCTTTCCGTGCTTTCAGACCATCCTTTGACTTGCCTGTGTCCATCAAGGTAGCAATGAGACTCTCAAAGACATTCTTCTACACGTGCATAGCATCAATGGCATGGAGGACCTCCAAGTCTGGCCAATAAGGCAGATACTGAAAAAAGATCGATTGTTTCTTGAAAGGTATGCCTTCGACAGGAGGTGTGCTTCTATCTCTGTTCGTCCCATCCGGATTCTTCTTTCCATAGACGACGTGTATGTTTTTCACCATTCTGTACACGTGTTCTCCGTTATGACGTCTCTCCGGAGGGGGTTCAATGTAACACCCTGGTGTTACGATCCTTTTTAGCGCTGCGATTTAGGCCTCAGTGAAATTTCTAGAACAAGTTTCTCGGATTTTCAAGATTTTAATATTGAGCTGAAGTTTAAAATGCCATGTTTAACTAACGAATAGTGAGCAAAGCTCCAACTCACGAATTTACACATCTCCCTGCCACTGCTGTCTCGGTCTATGCTCGCTTGTCGGTCTATGCTCGCTTGTCTGGGCTGTCTCTGTGCTGAGCCAAGCACCCGATGGACAGCGTCCCAGTCGCTTTGGCTTACTCACTGCTGCCCTCTTAACCTTGCCACCAACGCGACCGCACCCCATCGCAAGTAAATGCGTGCCGCCCTGCCCTGCTTGTCCCGCTAGAGCCATCGGAGGGCACTGCTCGGGTTGACCACTCCATTTCCATGTGCATCGCGCCAAGCCCTGCCTGCCTCCGTTGTCGGATACATGGCCACTTTTCTTTCCCGGTAGCCCACGCCCTGCCCTCGGGCGACTGTCTGTCTCGGTCTCAACTTTTCTCTTCCAAGCCGAGCGCCCCAGCCAGGAACTCCAGTCCCGCCGTTCCGAGTTTTGGCCAAGCGCTGCTTTTTCCCCACCCCTCTCCTCCTTCTCTCCGCGGCGAAATCTGGGTGCAGGCCACGAGCGCTGTCCCTCCGTGCTTCACGCGCCCCTCGGCCCCGCGCTCGCCGACTGCTCTTCCTCTCCCTTCCCCGCAGCCCCACAGCGCCCGAGCCGCCACGCGCTGGCATCCCCGCGGTCCCGCATGGCACCAGCTGCTCCACGCGCAGCGCGCCTGTGCCAGGCGCGGCCGCATCCCCGCTGCTTGTGCCAGCAGCGCCATCTCTCCCGCTCACCCTTGGTCCCTCGCTGCCAGCACCGCCCGACCTCGTGCACCGGCGCTCCTCCTTGCTGCACCATTACCGGCCCTCCCACGCTGGCCCGCGCCCCTGCCGTGCCTCGCACGGGACCTGCGCAGCTCCACCGCCATGGCCAGCCACCATCGTCGTGCCTGCCTCGGCCGCGCCGGAGCCACTGCTCCAGGCTCCTCCTCATCCGCGCGTGCACCAGCGCCCCTCCTCCTCCTCGGCGCCCGAGCCACCGCGCACTGGCGTTCTCGCCATGTCCCGCGGCTGGACCGCATCAGGCCGCCACTGGCGAGGCCATGGCCACTGCCGTGCGCCCTGGCTCGCGTGGCCAGTGGGCCACGGGCTGTCTTGGGCCACGCTGCGGGTGTCCGCAGGTGCGTCTCACCGCCGCGCAGCTCCTGCGCTGCTCCTCCGCCGCCGCCGGGCCGTTGGCAGCCGACCGGCGAAACCGGCCCGACGCCCCTCCTAGCTCCTCTGCTCGTCCCTTCGAAGAAGACATTGCGAGGGGTATGAATCCAAGCCGAGTTTTTATACGGGGACCTTTCTGCGAAATACGCGACCTAGGTGAATAGTGCCTAGGGATCTTGCGTCAATTAGAGGTTAACACAGGGGCGTTTTTGCAAAAAGGGGCCGCCACCACGCCATGCTGGGCCGGCCTGTCATCGCGCCTGTGGGCCACGGCCTGGGCCATCGGCCGCGCGCTGCCTGGGCTGCGCACCACGCATGGGCCGCCCGCGCCTGCGCGCGCCTGCCACCGGGCTGCCTCACCGCTGGGCCTGGCCGAATGGGCTGTTGGGCCGGCTGATGGCCGTTGGCCTTTTTGATTTCTAAAACGATTAGCTAATTTAGCTCGGGAACAAATTGGTAAAATCAATATAAAATTATGTAGCGGTCCATAAATAGTGAAACCAGTTTTGTTAGTCTCCTTAAATTAGGATCTACCTATTAGTATATTTTGTTCACATGGTTCGCTAATATTTTTGGGAGCCATATAATTAATCTAAGATACTTAATATTGAAAAATATAAACTTGTAGGAACTTTCATGGTAAATTGGTAATAGTAGTGGATCTGAAATCTTTACAGTAGGTTCCTAGCAATATTAGCTACTCACCATAATTTTTGTAGCTCTAGAATAATTAGTTGCTAGATAAATAATAATGTTCTATTGCGAATAAAGAAACAACTTGGGTTTATATAACTAAAATAATTGGGAAATAATGTCTTATCCGACAACATGGATATGTAGCCTAAGTACGGTCGTCGTTACATCTAGCTTGTTAATGGGAGCGGCGTAAAGCGTATTTATACGAGTCACGATTGTAGTCAATTAATTATATCTTTGCATGGCATTACATTGCATATCATAATAGGGATGTCGGTGGATCACGGAGTCGTCGGGAGTTGCTGGAGGAATGGTGCTTTTGGAGATCATGTCGCCATGATGGAAAGCTAACTTCTGATTATATTTTACCCAAGCAAGCCCCGGTGCATAACCCCTACTTTTCTGCAGTTTAAATAATATTTGTGCATTAAGTTTTAAGGAGTTGAATGAAAGCCACTTGCATATATATCTTTATTCCTATGAGTCTTACTAGTATGACAGGATCGTGTAGAATGCTATGCTACAGGATTCCGGTAGAAGTCGAGTGATTGCCTGTCACTCGCGAGAGATAGGAAATATAGTATTGGATTACTATCACTTGGAAAATATAAAATGGTGGAAAGGAAAATGGTGACCGGGCAGGGATATGGTTTGGGTATTGGTGAGTGTAAGGAGTTGTGTCGCCGTGGACACGGGGCATAGCTTGGTTACACTATTTTTCCCTGTCTGGTCGGTTAAGGACCGATCGTTGCATATGACTCTAGGCAGGTCACAGACTTATTATCCCGAGCACATACTTGTGTATGGGCGCTTGGAAGACTTGTTGCTCTCTTGTCGCGGATCCGGCTCTTTCCGAACCGACTGTTAGGGTTTTATTTTGGTGGAGGAGGTCCTTGAACTGCACTGAGTCCGGGACTTAGGGGCGGGGGCTTGGAGTCCCAGTTTGGACGGGG
The DNA here is from genome assembly GCF_019320115.1 of Miscanthus floridulus. Classification (NCBI taxonomy): domain Eukaryota; kingdom Viridiplantae; phylum Streptophyta; class Magnoliopsida; order Poales; family Poaceae; genus Miscanthus; species Miscanthus floridulus. The sequence goes on from NC_089588.1 coordinate 132,048,317, forward strand.
ACCTAGACACCCGGGACAGGAGAGTGATGGGTTGGTCCTGCTTGTACCTGGGGTACAAGCGGGGCGTGTGTTTTCAGGGTACCTAGCTAGGGGCATTGATTCGTGAATCGCCGGGCTATCCGGTACGGCTTGTCTACGGTTTAGCATCGTAGTAAGAACTGAAAGATGGAAGGTGGACAAAGGAAATCTGATTGCTTACCACCTGCTTGAAAGTAGCACAGGTGCTTACATAGAATGGTTAGTTAATGAACCAATGCGGCTTTTAATAAAAATCGAATATAAGGACGCACGTTTAGTAATGCTTCCTGCAAATGAAATGAACCCACAAGCCAAATAGCTTTGCATATCCTTGGAGTCTTTTCTTTTCTCCTATCGGGTAAGTCTTGCTGAGTACAATTGAGTACTTAGGGTTTTATTTCCCCTGTTGCAGGTGACAGGTGGATGCTAGAGCTGACCTTTGTGTGTGGATTCCTCCTGGTGGGCTCAGCGAGGATTTCCTTTACGCTGCGATCGTAGTTGTTATTTATAACTCTCACCAAATGCTTTTATAAATGGAAGTTTAATAACCGATTGTCGTAGTTTATATATCAATACTTCATCATGTCATTAATAGAGGTTTATTTCCGCTGTAACTCTGTTCACATGTTTCTATTCCGCTGTTCAATTAAATTGTTTATAACTCTGATAATATGATTTCATTCCGCTGTTATATTAATAAATATTATACTCTGATGTTGTATTAAAAGTGATGTAAGAAATGGTTACGAATGATGTAAGCTTTATTGTCTCGTTTGTGATCCTGATGGTAAAAATGTGGATTTTCGGGTTCTCTCCTAGGGTGTGTCCGACGGAACTGAGTAATTTAGTGTTCTCCCTCGAGTGCTTAGTGTCTAATGGAAGACAAGCACTCCTGTGAGGCATTAGATTAGGCGGTTCTGCCACATTCAATCTCCAGGGCGTTGTCATAAAATCTAAAGAACAATTTGCTGCGGTAATTGTGACTTATCTTTAAGAAGCGTCGGTTCCTTAGGTAAACTATCTTCTTGGATGCATCCAGGTACATCCATGTAGTACCATCCAAGCAAACCAAGCATCCCGTCTTCCCTTTGATCTGTCCTGACAAAGCAAACAGCGCGGGGTAATCATTGGTAGTAACAAATATTATTGCTCTACATATGAAGTCCTCCTTTCGAAACGCATCGTACATCTGCTCCCCATGCCTCCATAGCCTCTCCATTTCTTGCATCAAGGGCTCGAGGAACACGTCTATGTCAATGCCAGGTTGTTTAGGGCTAGAAATAAAAATAGTGAGGAGAAGGTACTTTCTCTTTTGACACAGCCATGTTGGGATGTTGTACATGGTCAAGATCACTGGTCATGTGCTGTGGTCACTCATCCTCTCATTGAAGGGATTCATTCCATCAGTGCTCAAGCCAAACCGTACATTCCTTGGGTCATCACTGAATTCTTTGTGCTTCTCATCAAACCTTTGCCACTGACTATAATCAGCCGGGTGTGCAATCTTATCATCATCCACCTTGCGCTCATCATCCCACCATGTCATGAGTGCGGCTTCTTTAGGGTTTAGGAAGATACGTCTCAAGCAGTCGGTCACTGGCAGGTACCACATTACCAGGGCAGGAATTCTTCTCTGCTTTGCATCGTTGCCTAATGGAGTGTCCTCTGGGGGCTGAGATTCTTGTACCACCTTTTTGGTACCCTTCTTATTCCTTTTTTTCCCCGTGGAGGGTTCGTCCCCACCGTAAAGGTCATTGTTCTTGTACCGGCTGGCCCCACACCGGGGACATTTATCCAGTGACTTGAACGTTTTGCCATGAAAAAGTATACAGTGGTTGGGGCATGCATGGATTTTTTCAACCCCCATTGTCAATGGACTTATGACCTTCTTCGCTTGGTATGTGTTGGTGGGAACTGAGTTTGGTTGTGGCAGCACCCATGACAGGAGATGCAATAGATCATTGAAACTACAGTCTGACCAGCCGTACTTAGCCTTCAGGATGAGCAGCTCAAGCACAAAACGTAGCAATGTCCAATGTATCGGACAACCCTTTTCAACACCATACACAGTCTCCTTCGATGCTTTTGTCACCCTTTCCAAATTTTCTAGACCTTTTGGGCTATTTAGTAAAATCTCTGGTCCAAGGGCTCGAATCATGTCCTCCAAATCATCTTCATCCCTGACACATGCTCCACCATCATTATTGGCACCACCTTCGTCGTTACCATCCCAACCACCAGCATCACCACCTTGTTCATTGCCAAACTCGAAATCCATTCGTGCATCAAGCTCTGCTGAATATTGGGACAGGGATTCTATGGTTTCGTCGTCGTATTCCTCCTCATCCTCATCGTTATCAATAACCGTTTCACCATGATGAATCCACACTGTGTAGTTCTCAACAAATCCTCACATAATCAAATGTGATCTGATGATAGTCACATCTGTCCATGCCATACGGTTCTTGCAATCCTTACATGGGCAAATAATTGTATCCTTATTCTCTTTCAATGTCATTGCATGCTTCTTTGCGGCTTCAATAAATTTATCCACCTCTTCACGGAAACCTGCCTTGAACCTTAACGAACCATACATCCAAGAGTTCCTGTACTCCATCTTTTACAACAACAACAAAACAAACATTAAAGGAGTAGTTATTTAGATATATATAAAAATGAAACAAATTAATAATTACTTGAGAATAATTGTATATACTTCAGATATATATGAATATAAATCTAATATAATTACATGAAGCATACAAACACACCATGGTAAAAGAAAATTAATTAACGGCCCATTTATCCATAAATAATTAAAATACATATTTATTGATTACAATAAATAATTTCAAAGACAACAATTAGCAACAATTATACTTTACCCAATATCTTTCATACAAACCCTAGTCCAATTTCATCAAATATAAATTTACAAAAACGAAATTAATAAAAAAATCAAACCCTAGATCTAGATCCACATGCACATGAAATATCCATAAAACTAACTAATTGTTCACTAAAATCAAGAAACATGGACCAAATAAGGGTATGATCTTGTTCCCCTCCCTAATTTACCCTAGTACATTTAAAAGTTGGGTCTAATTTGCTTCATAAATAGCTCAAGCACCATAGAAGAGAGAGAAAAACAAAACTCTAATTACTCACTAACCAAGCATTAAAACTTGAAAAAAAGTATGGAATAGCATTTTCTTACCTTCTACAACCTCTCCACCAAAGGATTTGAGACCAAAACCTTCCCCCCTTAGTAGAGCAATTTTTGGGAGGTGCCCAAGGCCTCCCCACCTTTCTTTCACGAGTTGGAGTGAGTGACCCGAGGAGGAAGAAGGTGCTGCATCTGTTTTATATGGGGGGCATTTGTAGGGGTGGCTGGTGATTGAGCCGCCCCTACAAATCGGTGCTATAAATACGGGGCCATTTGTAGGGGCGACTCAATCACCAGCCGCCCCTACAAATAGCATTTCCAGGGGCGGCTGGTGATTGAGCCGCCCCTACAAATCAGACCCCATTTGTAGGGGCGGCTCGTAACACCAGCCGCCCCTGCTGTTCCATTTGTAGGGGCGGCTGGTGTCTGGGCACCCGAGCACGCCACTGTATGGGTGGCTCCATTACCAGCCGCCCCTATAAAAAAATCGAACCGTTGCTAAAAATCGTTTTTTACGTAGTGCCTATAGGCACAGCCATCGACAACCTGTCTCAACTCGGCACTCATAGACGCATCAGTTTGGCCCTGCAAGTTCAAACAGGGTGGTTCATTATACTATTCGCATGTACGAGCAACTTGTAATGTGAAACTAAGTACGAGCTAAATTGGACCGTACCTTCTGTTTGAACCCAGAAATGAAATCGGGCATTCCATTTCTCACACCCTCTCTGAGAAGGGTCTCAGATTTTCTATGCGCCTGATGTAAACAAAGTAAAGGAGCTTGCTGACAATTTGGACAGCTTATTTAACACATTCCTAAAAGTATGACATAATTTTTTTTACCAAAGTAGTGCTAATAGGCACTATATCACTGCAATCTCATGTACTAGTCATGTTTTTTTTTCCACTAGTAATGTTTGTTGGGGAGTAAAGTGCCATAGCAAACAAGTGAGCACCTCCAACACCAAAGAGCTCAAAGCTTGAAGTCGATGGAGAGGAGAGAAAATAACAAAATGAGTGAGAATAATGAAACCCCACATTTGCCCAAACAGCCAAACTCTGTATTTGCAAGTGATGATGTATAGTATCATGCATTTGACCAATCAACAAGACTACAAGAGCAAGTGATGATGTCTAGTATCATGCACCTTTTCATTTTAGAAATAAGCATCCGGTTTGCCTGGCATAGATTAATAGAGGAGGATTCGAAACAATGAAAATGAGATATTTCAAGCAGACAAAAAAAAAGTCTCGGTCAACTACACAAGCTCGAGAACGGGACTCATGCATTATGACCAAAGCACTTACCACCACGGAATGATTTCTCCCATTTTTAAACTCACACTAGACACCAAGTTCCTGGCCATTCAGTTAGACTAAACAGAACTAATCGGTTCTTTAGTTCATCTTAAATTTCAGTTACCCAAAAAATTCAGTTCATCTTAAACTGGGTGGCCATCAGCATGAAAAATCAAGTATTCGATGCATGTGTAACTTTCTACTCCCTCCAACCTAGAAACAATGTAACTCACCTTTTAGAATTAAGTATATTTGTGATATCGAATAAATATTATTAGATTACTAATACAATAGAATTTATAGTAAATCTATTTAGAGATATAAATGTTGATACTATTTTCTATAAATGTAATAAATTCTAAATTCTTTTTCCTTGTTTCAAACCTAGAATTGTATTTTTTTTTTGGACGGAACGAGCAAAGATACAACGTGTCACCCTCTGTTATTGCAGCGATGAAAGCCAGTCAACATCGTCACGAAGACTCACTGCCTCACTGGTCAATAGTCTCTGACGTGAACGGCCAGTCGGCCACTGATTTCATAATGTGATGGACGACTGGTCTCTGTATTGGTTATGCCACTTGATGACCTAGACTTTCTCTGCGCCATGATGGACCAAAGATGCTTGCACAGAACTTGAATGTATCGCTTACGATATGCTGACGTATGTAAAAATTTGACTCAGTTCGCTCTGAATAGGCTAGTACGGATGTGTTTACTAAAATACAAGCCTACCATCCTCTTATATTTTAATAAAACAACATGTCTATCAACGCGTGCCCTTGTAAGGGCTATAATCTTAAGAGACATAAGTGTTAGAAATTCGTGAATGAACTTTGTACTTACAACTGACTAAATTGCTTATCCTTGCATGTGCACGATTCCACTGTTCATTTGCAAACACTGTATGGCTTAGATATTTAGGGCCTGTTTGATCACCAACTAAACTTTAGCCGGCTAAGTTTAGCTGCTAGGGATTCAGCTAAAAGACTAGCTAAAGTTTAGCTAATTATACACTAGTACAGAAATCATTTTTAGCAACGCCACCGTTTTCTATCAGAGGCGGTTCAACTAACACGCCGCCTCTAACCGCATCGGTGAGCACTGTAGCTCCATGACCGCCTCTGAAGATCCATCTTCAGGGGCGGTTCTATTAGGAAAACCGCCTCTGAAATACGTCCATTTTTTGGGGCGGTTGGTTTAAGAGAACCGCCCCTGAAAATGAATCTTCAAAGGCGGTCCTCCTTACAAAATCGTCTCTAAAAGTGACCTCTTTTCAAAGATGGCTCCTTAAGAGAACCGCCCCTACAGATGAATTAACAGAGGCGGTTCTCTTTAGTCAACTGCCCTTAAAAATGCCACCCCCAAATACCCCATCTTTCTCCTCGGGACATTCTGCATGCTGAGCACCATTAGCTCACTTGGAGGGCGAGAAATAGCAAAAATAGAGGGGGAGGTTTTGCCCTTTGAACCTTTGAAGGAGTTGGGTTTGAGATGTGAGATAGTGACATCCCTAAACTCTTTTCAAACCTTAAGATATATTAATAAAACTATAAATATGACAAAAGTTATTTTTAAAAAATAAGCTTATACATTTTGTTTAAAACAGGTACTTGAAAGGGTAAACCAGGTACTTGGAGATATGTTGAGAGCTTGTGCCATTTCTTTTCCTGAGAAGGGACAAATGCTTGAACTTAGCTGAGTTTTCTTACAACAATAGCTATCAAGAAAGCATTCGTATGGCACCCTTTGAAGCTCTGTATGGAAAGAAATGTAGGACACCACTTAACTGGGTTGAAGTGGGAGACCATGGATATTTTGGGCCTGATTTTATCAAAGAAGCTCGAGAGCAAGTCAGTATTATTCAGAGTCATTTGAAGGCAGCTCAGAGCCGACAGAAAGCTTATGCGGACAAGCGAAGAAGGCCTTTGCAGTTTGTAGTTGGGGATCATGTGTACCTCAAGGTGTCTCCTATGAGAGGGGTGCATTGGTTTGGCGTCCGTGGCAAGTTATCCCCTCGATATGTGGGCCCTTACAAGGTTTTCGAGCAGTGTGGCCCAGTTGCTTATCGTCTCCAACTTCTAGAGATTTTATCGGCGGTACACAATGTGATTCACGTATCGCAGTTGAAGAAATGTTTGCGGGTCCCTAATGAAGCTGTGGAAATTGAAGGACTTCCCCTCCAGCGTGACTTGACGTATATCGAGCATCCTGTCAAGATCTTAGATGAGAAAGAAAGAGTGACTAGAAACAATGTGGTGAAGTTCTACAAAGTTCAGTGGCAAAACCACTCGGAGGATGAAGCAACGTGGGAGCAAGAAAGTTATATTTTGAAGCATTATCCCCACCTTCTTTCTAGTCCACTGTGGTAGTTGTGTTAAATCAAAATGTACTCCTTACCTCTTTTCCCACACTAGGCACGTGAAATCTCGGGACGAGATTTTGTTTATGGGGGGTAGATTTGTAACACCCTCGGTGTTACACTGTAAATCATTTGCTAAAACATGTCATGAGCATTGTGTTTATGTGTTAATGCATGTAATATAGAGGGTAGATCAATTTCCGTAACTCGAAACGATCAACGAAAACGCGAAACGAAAGTTACATTCCATTGTCACGTAATATCACTTAGGGTTTAAAACCAATTTTATTAAGCGAAAATGCTATAGAACATACATGTGATACTTTAATAAAGTTAGAAGTACAAACTTTGTAGATGACGATGAAATACCTACGGTCAAATAATGAATTCACTAGCTAACTGGTCTAATAGATTGGAAATTGAATTTGACGCGAATCCGATCAAGACTTAGTCGATTTCGTAAGTCTGAAAAATGTTTTGACAATGCTGTGTTTGGCAATTTTTGTAGAGTAATTGGGTTAAGGAGTGCTGTGGTTTTATGGCTGGTTTTAGTAGCCTAATATGCCCTCTTAAGAATGGCATAGGTGGTTTGGCGATTGAATCAATGATTTGGATTTTTCGGACGCTTTAAAAAGCGTGCATGGCACGTTTTTGGCCGGTTTTAGTGACTGGGCGTGGTCACCGTGCCTCGACACTTGGCGTCGCAGCGCTGGCTCATCCAACGCACGCACACATGAGCACCACCGTGTAGGCCCCGCGTCGCTGCTGCCGCGCCTAGGCACGTGTTGCACGAGTAGAGCACGCACACGTGCGCGCCGCGCACCGCCGCGTTTGATGGGTCGCTAGGGCTGGTTGGCCTAGCCGCTCTGCCCCGCCGCTGTCGTCGTGGACCTGATGCCCTGGCTAGTCCACTGCCGCCTGCCTCGCCGTGTCACTGCCGCTACCTTTGCGTCGCGTCGTGTCTACGTTGTGCTGCGCTGTTCCTCTCTAACCGGGTGGATGCCGTCCGCCTGTGCCGCTGCGTCATTGCTGTCCCGACTTTGTGCACGTGGGCTTGCCAAGGCTACTCGTGTGTCGTTCGCCATTAATGGCGCCACAGCCGCCCTGCCGCTACCTGCACGCGCGCACGTTCCTCTCCTTACTGTGGTGGTTCGCAGTTAGTGCACGTGTGCGATCGTCGCGTCCCGCCAAAGCTCGGGCAAGCAGCCGGACCCATCCCCTTCTTTTCCGCTCCCTCCTCTGTTGCTCGGGCCAGCCAAGCCACGCCATCAATTCGGCATGGATGGGTCATGTCCATTCAATTCGGGACGCTCTCGACTCCGTCTTCGAGCCTGCTAGCCGACCGACCCCGCACCATGTCCAATCGTGCCTTGGTAAGCTCCAATTTGGAGCTAGGTCTCCGCCATCGTGCCATTAAAGGCTAAGCCCGCCGTTGCCATGGGCACTACCCACCTTGTCATCCTAAGCCAAATTCGTTGCACCCCCAGCCTCGCCTCACGGTCCTTCTCGACGTGCGCACCTGAGCCACGCCATCACTGCTTCCCTCATGGCCCACCATCGCCCTTGCCGCGTGCACATGGTCGGCTCGACTGGGGCAGTCTCTGGCCGCACCACCACTTCGTGTAGGATCACGGTGAGACCCTAATGCTCCTCTGTTGTCCGTATTTCCTCTCCGGTGGCGGAGCTCGACTGAACAGGGTTGCCACCGTCGTAGGTTGGCCGTCGCTGTAGAGGGAGCTCCTAGACGCGTCCCCATTCATCTCTTCACCGCCCACCGCTTTGCGTCTGCATCTAGGTGAGCATCGGCCCCTTAGATGGGGCAGGGAGGGGCCCGGTTGGCCGGCGTGACCGCCCAGTGCCGTCGCCGCCACGCCGGTGCACGCGACGGTGACCAAGGACCTGGCTGTTGTGAAGAAGAGATGTTTCGAGGGTCCCTTTGCAAAAGTGCTGTCTCGAGGAATAGTGTTGTGGACTGTTGGGTGATTTGGTCTTAGCGTGGGGGTGTTTTCGCATAAGTGACCAACATGCGCGGGCCTCCCCGTCGCGGGCCGTTGCCGCGCGGTTGGGCCGTGTTCCGCATGGGCCGCGCTGGTGGGTCGCGCATGCGCGCGCGCTGCGTGGGAGTGGGCCGCGTTGCTCACTCGTGGGCCGCGCGAGTTGATTTCGCTTTTCATTTTATAGAATATAGAAATAGCTTTATATTTTACATTCTAAGTTAAACTTTGGAAATTAATATTAATTCATATAAGTAGCCAAAAATTGTGACATAAATTCTGTTGAGTTCCTAAAAATATGGTATACCTGATAGTATGGTTAGTTTATATATGTATGTGTTGATGCTAAGGTCTATTAAATCATTTGGAAGTGTTGATGTTATTTAGATTAATTATTGTAGGAATTTTGTGGCAAATTGGTAAAAGCTTGGACCATGAAATTTTTACAGTAGGTTCATTGTATTATTATGTGTTCATTGTAATTTTTGTAGCCTTAGAATAAGTTGATAAATAGGGTAGCTAATACTCCTTGTTTTATCATATATATAGAAAATCGATATTAAGAATAAGGATGCCTTTAGTTGCTAAGATAATACATGTAATGTTTCATACCTGTTTAATGGTAATAATAGGTAACTTAGCATCTTGGTCGGTAGAGCTAGCTTAGTAGCTTGATAGATGTATTCTTATTTTAAGAATTGTTGTTGCCGTATTACTAAGTGTGGCATTATCATTTCATGCATGTAGACAATGAGTTGGTAGAGCTCGTAACTGCGGCGCGAGCAGGAGTACGAGGAGATCATCGAGGAGTACGAGGAGGAGATTCTCGTACAGGAGGGAGCCCCGGAGACATCAGTTGCAGACTTTGTTGACACCCCGCCTGCCCAAGGCAAGCCCCGGTGCATAACCCTTATTTTGAATGATCACTAGATATATATATATATATATATATATATATATGTGTGTGTGTGTGATATGCATTTACGTTACAGGCATTTTATGGAAACTATATGCGTAGATATACCAACCTATGAGTCCTACTAGCATAGGTCAAGTAGCTGCTATGCTTAGGATTTTCGGTAGCGTGAGTAACCCGCTGTTACTCACAATTGGTGATTATTATGATCACTCATGATAAAATGGTGGGAAGAAAATGGAGACCGGGTAGGGATATGGTTTGGTTATTGGTGGGTGTAAGAGGTTGTGTCCTGCGGCCAACGGGACATAGCTTGGTTACACTATTTCCCTGTTTGTGTCGGTTAAGGACTGGCCGTTGCATTGGGTTTTAGGCAAGTCACAGACTTATTATTCTGAACACATACTTGTGTATGGGAGCAGGGAAGGCTTGTTGCTCTCTTGTTGTGGGTTCCTTCTCTTTCCGGACCTAATGATTGGATGCGGGGATGGTGGAGGTTTAAGCACCGCACTGAGTCCGGGACTCAGGAGCGGGGGCTTGGAGTCCAAGTTTGGACGGGGACCTGAACCCCGTGATAGGAGAGTGGTGGGTTGATCCTGCTTGTGTCTAGGGTACAAGCGGGAATGTGTTTCGGGGTACCCAGCTGGGCACATTGATTCATGAATCACCGGGCGATCTGGTATGGCTTGTCTATAGTCTAGCACCGTAGTAAGAACTGAAAGATGAAAGGTGGTAAAATGGAATTGTTTGCTCAACTCTTGCTCGAAAGTAGAACAGGTGCTTACATAGAATGGTTAGATAATGAACTAATCATAACTGCTAATAATAAAAATACATAAGGATTTACTATTAGTATTGCTTTCCGCAAAAAGGAAACCCATCAAACCATAAAGCTTATCATATCCCTTGGAGTCGGGAAATTATTCCCACTAGTCGGATAAGTCTTGCAAGTACATTGTGTACTCAGGGTTTATTTACCCCTGTTGCAGGTGCAGCTTGAGGAGTAGCCATTGTGTGAAGGATTCTTCTGGTGGGCACAGACGGATCCTTGTATATTCTTGATAGATGATTATTTTCATTCCGTTGTTTAATTTCCGCACTCTGAATTTGGTACTGTAATAATGTATTTCTAAAAACTCTGATTGTATGAAATGGACTAAGTATTGTAAACTTGTTCTCATTATTGGATCCTGGAGGAAAAAAGTGTGGATTATTTGAGTTCTCCCTTAGGGGTGTGCTCGACGGAATCCGTCCGATGTAGCTCGCTCTCGGGGTGCTTAGTGTCTGGTGAAAGACGAGCGCCTTCAAAGGTGTGCTATTTCGGGTGGTTCTACCACAAGGCGGTTAAGCCTAATTTAGGGAGCACGAGGCTCCGATAACAATTGAAAGGATCAAGATGCCCAAGAGGGGGTGAATTGGGCTAACTCTAAATTTTATGCAATAATTAAATCCTACACTGAGCCCACTTCATCCCTTATGCCTAGAATGTGTTTCTATTGTTCTACCGCACAAAAGTTTTGCACCATAGGTTCCAATCCTACTCTAGCATGACAATTCTAGGAATGTAAAGACATGAAATGAATTGGTCAAATGTAATTGCTCAAAGTAAAGAGAGGGAAAGGAACACGGCAATGTTTTCCCGAGGTATCGAAGAGTCGCCACTCCCCACTAGTCCTCGTTGGAGCACCCGCGCTAGGGTGTAGCTCCCCCTTAATCCACTCAAGGATCAAGTGCTCTCTACGGGTTGATTCTTTGACACTCCGTCGCGGTGAATCGCCCACAACCGCTCACAACATGACTTGGGTCATCCACAAGCTCCGCCGGATGATCACCAAGCTCCCAATCACCACCAAGCCGTCTAGGTGACGGCGTTCACCAAGAGTAACAAGCACAAACTCTCACTTGACTAAGACAAGCCTAATGAGAAGGGTGGATGCACACTTGCTACTCTCTATGCCCTAATGAGGTCATTCATCTTGGATTATCAAATCTCAATCACCTCACGAGGCTCTTGCTCTCCCTTGCACTCCAAAGGTGTTTCTCAGCTGATCAAATGGGCAAGAGAGCTTCCTTGGACGAGTGGAGTAAGTATTTATACCCCCTCATTCAAAACATAATGTTTGGAGGATGAGTCATCAATATGCGGGGTGACCGGACGCTCCGGTCAGTTATACCTGCCACTGTGTCAGAAAGAGCCATTAAGCTCTGACCGGACTCTGACCAGCGTCCAGTCAGCACCAACCGAACGCGTCCGGTTAAGAAAACCCCTTTCTGAAACCTTACTGGAGTCAACCGGACTCAGGCACCCCAGCGTCCGGTCAGTACCTACCGGACGCGTCTGGTCGAGCAAAACCCACTCTGGAGTTGACCGGACGCAGGCAACCAGCGTCCGGTGCTCTTCCACTCAGTGTCCGGTTAGTACCAGACGACTGCAGTTGATCAGATGAATTGACCGGACTCTCCAAACTGCGTCCGTTCACAACCAGACCAGCCTCTGGTCAGTCATTTGACCCTCCATTCACTTCCAACTCGAAATCATATGTGAATGAAGTTAACTCCAATTGATCTTAGGGCTATTCCTGAGCTACCTAGTGCTATGTTTGACAAGTGTGCACCACACCTAACCCACTAGACTCACCTAGGTCAAGCTACTAGTCCAAAGCCCCCTTAATAGTACGGCCAAAGGAAAAACAAAGTCCTAAACTACTCTAAGTGTCTCTCCAACACCAAACGACACTTAGAACTAGTCCGTCCTTAACCTTGTCGTCCATCCTTTGAAAACCAAAACGATTTCCATCGACAGGAGCATGACAACCATGATTGCCCAATCAATTTCCATTACAATGACCTAACTAACATTGCCTCTGCAAAACACACGTTAGTCATAGTAATCTTATGTCGTCATTAATCACCGAAACCCAACATGTGGTAAGGTGCATCAGGATCCAGCGTCTGCACATGGGTGGATCTCCACATGCATCGATGGGCCATGGGGCGCCAGGCAGTAGGCATGGTGAGGAGCGTGTGAACTCTAGATGAGCCTACCAGCTCACAGCTCAACACAGGCGTCGACTTGACTTGAGTTGCCCGCAGACCACGGCCATTGCCCATTGGTAACGCTGCGTCCATCTTCATGGCATGGATTGGCCGTGCATGGGGCTCTAGTTAGTAGGCATGCCGACGACGAGGAGCGTCTGAACTTGATCTACAGACGTCGCGTCGTCCTCTCCTGGGCCCTCGATCGGCATATAATTTTATGCTCTTGATGAGCCCTACTACGTGCTCACAGCTCAGCACATGTACAGGCGTCGGTGACTTGACTTGCCTTGCCCATAGCCCACGGGCCGCGGCATCATGGGATGGCTACGCTACGCTTCTAGAGGAAGCTTCGTTGATTATCTTGGATGAAGCCTCAATGACTATATTGACTTGGAGACACAGAAATACGAAAGCAAAACACGAGATAGTACAACTATGACGCAGGCAAGAAGCAAGAATAGCACGACAGCTAGCTCAATATAGGAGACTATACACTACTGCTGTAACCATTTTCGGAGACGGTCATTTTGGATCATTCAGAGGTGGGTATGCATGGCGTCCGTCTCTGGCAAGTGGTCACTGTTAATGGGTCATTTCTAGAGGCAGGCGCTGCAGCCGCCCATTTCTAGAGGCAGGCGCTGCCGCCTCTGTTAATATGCATGTCAATGGAGGCGGGCACGTTAATGCGATTAACAGAGGCGGCAGCCCTAGGACGTCCACCTCTGTTAAATGCGTGCTAACAGAGGCGGCCAAAGCTCAGAGGCCCGCCTCTGTTAGGTAGCCATCCGAATAGCTTGGCTTTCTTCCCACTTTCAAAGAACTGGCTAGTCTCCGTTAATGTTTTGCAGAAGAATTATTTCATTTCCCATAATCTTATTCGAATTTTGTTTCGCAATTGCAAGATTCTTGCAAACCGATCGAATAAGTTTTACTTAGAACCACCAATGCCAGTCCTGGAGATATGCTTCCGAAATATATACGTATTTATGTATATATATACACATACATGTAGATCATACATGTGTCTCAGAAATATCTGCCATTCCGATGGACACGTTGGTGCATGAGGAGGTCACAGAAGTCGGATACAATAGTGGTTATGCACTCCTGCTCAACATATTTCTTCTTCCACTACCGTTGTGAATCCTTTAGCACCTTGTAGCTCATGCTGCATTTCTCGGATTCTCTGAGGAACTCCTAGGTGTAGAATCCACATGGCTCGGGATGGAAGAGAGGAGAAAGAAGAGGACAGTGCTAGCTTTTTGTACTGTGATGTTATCACCGTCAGTTCTGGCTCGAACCGACAGTGATAGCACCAAATCACTGTCGGCTCTTGGTTAGAACCGGCAGTGATAAGTGGCCGCCAACTCACTGCCGGTGCAAGCCACAAACCGGCAGTGATGTGGTCCTTCATTGCCGGTTTTAGCCTAGCTCCAATCATTTTCTCATTTTGAAGCTCGGAACCGGCAGTGAAGGTACATCACTGCCGGTTCTCACAAATCTGTAGTAGTGACTGGTTCACCACGCCATGCATGGTCAGCATGTCAATAGCTCCATTAACCATCTTTGCCATGCCTTCATCGACTGTCTTAAGCATCTGGTCCATCCAGGTCTTCATGTCACACTTAAAAATAGGATCGTCGTTCTTTGGCATTTTATTAGCAAGAATTCTAAAGAAAACTAAAGGGGTTATCCCGATCAACTACTCGCTTGGTCTCAAAATAGAAGGCGCGATTTGACTTGGTACGGTCTTCAAGATATCATAGTTTGACCATTAATTTCTCTTGTAATATATAGTAATTTGTGTTAGCATAAGTATCATTAGATTGCACTATTGGATACACCGTTCTAGAACTTGTGAAGTGAGCGAGAATGCACTAATGGATACGTTGTTTTACATCAACGATGTGCTAGGATACACCATCGGTGACATACACTACACGGGTTATCTCATTCGACGTAGTGGGTGAGAAATAGTGGGTGTGTTCTACTTGATTTATACTAGGTTATCTATGTAGTGTACTTACATGTGTACGAATACGGATGTGTACTTTATGACGCTTCGTTTGTATTGACTTGATTTGAATTAATTATTGTCAATGTGTTTACTATCTCATTATTCTATCACATATGTATTTTTTCAAGCATTTGATTTTGAATACATATTGTTACATATATACACATTATACTTGTATTCAAAATTTAAATATCAATTTTCAAATAGATTTGTGGAGGCAACCAGGGACAAGGGCCGCCTCTGAAAAATAGATATGTAGCTTCTAAAAATCCATTTTTAGAGACGGCTCTTGTTACAAGCCGCATTTAAAAATCGATTTCCGTTTCTATAATTCGTTGATTCGTAGAGACGCGGAGTTAGAGGTGGTTGAGTCAGCCGCCTCGATAGTTGCTTCCCGGATGTGACGTACCTGAGATCAATTACACTTCTTTCCAAAGGGACAGTGGCAGCACCCAAACGTGTCTTGCAAGTGATGTCGTAGTCCCAAGAAACTGCTTATTCCCTATTTCCCTTCTTCCACTTTTGGTTTGTCTCGTGCCATGCACGCCATTCAACAGAAGCAAGTGATGTCTATGTACGTGGTGCGGCAGTTCTGTCATTTCAGCTTCATGGTCAAATATATATACGGTTGAAATGCATGCTTCATGGACGCAGCGGTTCCCTCGTGACTGGTATTGACCATACACCCCCCAGGTTCTCCCATCACAAGTAGGAATTGAAGCTCACTGTTCTCATACAATACAATGCTAGGAAGGCGTTACTTCCTTCCTACCGTGTTTCTGGTGATTCAGCTGATCTTGATTACTTCCTTCCTGCAATGTTAGAACTTAAACTTAATTAGGATCTTATATTTAGCCTAATACGTGAACATCTAGTAACACTTAATTAGTACTAACCTGGGAGATGTAGATATGCCCATAGGGCTGCTGAGGTTCCTGTGCCTGCATGATGCAGGCACGTCCCTTGTTGAGCCCATGGTCCACTGGATCAGATTAACGGATTGAGTAACAGAGCGCGCAGGCTTTGAATGCGTCAAACTTAGGTGTCATGGTGTTAGCGTAGGGGAATTGGGGAATAGGATTGTAGGGTGGAAGAACAGAACACGCAGGAGAGCAGAGAGATACGAGGACAGATTCAGAGTTCCTTGGTCTGTCTCTTACTTGCGTCTTACACTTCCCTTCTACTTAAGTATTACAACTCACAGTTGTTACAACCTAACAACTACTGCCAGCTGAGCCCAGCATAATGGCAGCTGGGTTTTTTTAGACGAAAGAAGAATTATATTAGATTATAGAATACACCATCGTGGTACAAGAACTCTGGAATATTCTTTATCTACATTGTACTCAAGCTTTGTATAGCTCCAAATCTCAATCCCAAACCTATATGCCGATTCGTATGGATGACCGCATAGGCAAACACTCAGCAAAAAGCCTTAGAACAGATGTCGAACGAACGGTGGCCAACATTCCTACAGGTGGAGTTAAGAAACTTCTTCCTTCTGCTACCGAAGAATAAGGAAAGCTGATCTGAATCTTACCAACTCAATGCCAGCAATTGGCTTGAGGGCCAGACTTATTCTCACTAGTCCTTCATCATGGTCAGATCAAACTACAACAAAATGGAGAAGAGACCGGAGAAAATTATTACATGGCGGCAACATCATCTCCGCCTTGATGTCGTCGTTCAGAAACCTAAGTCTCCATGCCATCATGCCCAGTAAATTGCTAACGCCGTAGTTGTCACCCTCATCTTCATCAGAGTCGCTATGGAGAAAACAAATCCACCCTACCCCCTCGCCATCACTGAGAAGGAGGAGGACGAGACAACTCCCCAATACCAAGAAACTAGCACGGAGAGACCCTAACCATAAAGGACACGATCTACTAGAAAACTTATTAGAGAGATGGATCTCCACTCCATCTGGCCTCCGGCGATTTGCCGGAGGGGAAAGGGAGGGGGACTAGGGGTGGTGGAGGCGGGCGGCGGCGGCGGCCTCGACTGCGCCCTTGAGCATTAGACAACACAGTGTCCAATTCGATGCCTCGCGGCAAGGCAACGGCGGCTGGGTTGAGGCACACGATGTGAACGGCGTGGTGGCACTCCGTCAGATGTAGTGCGAGCTCCCGTTGCTGTCCGGTCCACAGGAGTCCCCATCGGTTGTCACATTGTCTTCAGTCGTAACACATGGCCCGCTCCTCTTGGTTCTTGTAGTACGGGTTAGCCTAGGACTAGATCATGGGGTAATTAATTAGACCCACAGATCATGGATAATTACATAGTCAGGGTTGACCTATTCTTAGGAGTAACATTTACTGCCACGATGGTCAATCTAACATTCTCCCAATACTTTTATTACACAAGTTCCATTCTCAGCAAAATATTGTAGCATTCCCAATGGTCCAGCATCTATAGTGAACCACTCTACATCAAATAGGACAATAACTTATATATGTTACTCGAAAATTGTTTGTACGGAGATAGTATTATGTATCTTATTAAAATCGTTTCTAATTAAACACAATACACCAAGATAAAAGGATTGCAACAGTCAGTTATATACTGAAGGACCTAGTTATTACTATAGTCCACCGTCTTTACATCGGAATGGCATTGCCTAAGTATTACGTTGGCCTATTTAATTTACAGTTCTACTGTGCAATTTGTTTTCACTTAACCCAATAGCAATGAAAATGCCCTAAAATTGTAGATAGAATGAGTAACATGAGCGATAGGATTATGTATCACATTGTGCCTAAGGCAATCTTGACTCACATTGCGTCATGTTTGATCAAGCTGCAAGTTCGCTTGATTTACTTTTGCTCTTGCTGCGTGCGATCCTATGTAGAAATAGTTATGATTTGCATATACATGTGCAAGTAATGAAAAAATCCGCATGCATGTAACTCAAAATTTATAGTGCTTGTGTTGTCATCTAAATCATTAATTAAAAGTGCACAAGGTCAAGCATATGGCACATGCCACGAGACTGTATATCGCTCCACTGGTCATCGGGCTTGATTGTTTGCATTGTAATGGATGGTTTAGTCTTGTGCATGTATAATTTTCCACGTGATACAAAGACCGTGAGTCTCTGCTTTTTCAGCAAGCAAGCACGTTCTCTGCGCCATGATGATCAAGGTTTTCCAAGCGAAGACTCCTTGGTCCGTAGTATTTTCTCTACATCTTCCTACGAAGACTCACTGTTCTTAGTCTCTGGTGTGACAGTCAGTGCAATTTGACCGCAGGTCATCGGTCGTCGTCTCGATCAGATAATGTGCAGCTGGCAGGGCGTTGTTAGTCAAACGTGTTGCACAAAAAGGTGCTTCCTTCTTCCACATTTTATTTGTCTCGTGCCATTCATTAATTTGCCCATTCAACAGAAGTAAGTGCGCTCTTTGGACGTGTGGCAGTTCTGTCATTTCAGCTTCATGGTCAAATATATATACTGTTGAAATGCATGTTTCATGGACACAGCGGTTCCCTCGTGATTGACCATACACCCCACAGGTTCTCCCATCACAAGTAGGAATTGAAGCTCACTGTTCTCATAACAATACAATGCTAGGAAGGCGTTACCTCCTTCCTACCGTGTTTCTGGTGATTCAGCTGATCTTGATAAGCATCGTCAGCCAGCAGGCTCATGGGGTGGGGGGGGGGGGGGGGGGGGGGGGGGGGGTGCTCATGTTGAATATAATATGGGATATAATATGGGCTTGGCCCATATAATATTTAATGAATCAAATAAAACTCTATGGTATGTAACATTAAGTGTTGCATGGTTTAATACCATATGAGATTTTGATTGAACGCTGACCCAGCTTATATGGCTGGAAATTATTCATCTAAATTGAGAAGCTGGAAAAAGGATAAAGGCGTGCCACACGCGCGCGCGCCGCCGCCTGCCGGGCCATGGGTGTGGGCCGGGTCGTGCGGGCGGGCGGGCGTGGGCAGTCTTTTGCCATTTAAATCCACATTATCACGGGAGTTTCGCTCTTTGATGGTGGAGGCAACTGATTGCATCAGTTACCGTCCCTTCCGCTTCCCGTCTCCTGGAATTCTACGCTGCCATCGTCTTCTCTTCCCGTCAGCTGCCATATATCCTGTCTTCCGTCAGTCCAGACTTGAGAGATTCTTCTGTAACCACTCCCGAGAGAAACACAGTTCAACAGCTTTTTCTGATTTTCCCGTCCCGTACCTCTACGCGCACGGAGGAGCGGGAGAGCAGTTGCCTCCGGAACCCTCGTCTGCCTGAGAATTCTGCACGGGGTGAGCGGCGATTAGGTTTTTGGGGAGCGATCAGTGACTGCTCGTACATCTTCTTCCTGGAGATCGCTCTTCTGGAACGTCGAGGTGTCTTCTTCTTCTTCTTCCTGGTGATCCGTTCGTGGGACTGCAATGCGAACATCTTCCTGCATCGACTGTGGTCCGCGGCTTTGAGCAATGCACTATGTCGACTAGTGTGAATGGAGCCTCCGATGCCCTCGGCATGGGACCCTCCGCTGGGTACAGTCTAATCTCTATGATTACTGTATTTTGCATTCTTACTGTAGTAATAAGTATGTCATCTATGCATGCTGTAGCGTTCATAAGAAATATACACATGCACATATATGATGTCACAAACCTACTGATGTTATATTTCTGGATTAAACTGATAATGAAAATGACTAAATTCCTAACAATCCAAAAACCTAATGTTAGGCAATTTTCTGTCAGTGGTTTTGCTGCCGCTTTGAAGCCGAATAATTTTGATGGCAAGAATTTTATGATATGGCGTGCAAAGATGGTATTGTGGTTGACTGCGATGAACTGCTATCACGCCGCACAGGGGAAGCCTGAACAGTTTACTCCTGAGGAGGAGCGAAAGTTCTTGGCTGCCGATAACCTGTTTCGAGGCGCCGTGATTAGTGCACTTCATCCCAAGTATGAGAAAAACTACATATCTTGCACATCAGGCAAAGAATTATGGGATGCTCTTGAGGCAAAGTTTGGGGTTTCTGATGCTGGCAGTGAGCTGTACCTTATGGAGCAGCTGTACGACTACAAAATGGTTGAAAACCGTTCTGTGGTCGAACAGGCTCATGAGATACAGACGCTAGCGAAGGAACTAGAACTTTTCCCGTGTCTGTTGCCCGACAAGTTTGTGGCTGGCGGTATCGTCGCTAAGCTGCCACCTTCTTGGAGGGATTTTGCTACTTCTCTAAAACACAAGAGACAAGAGTTTAGCGTGGCTGAGCTTATTGGATCTCTTGATGTTGAGGAGAGGGCGAGAGCAAAAGACAACCGTGGAAAAGGAGTTGAGTCTTCCGCTGCCAATATGGTGCAAAAGAAAAACTCATTTGCATCTCGTAATAAAAAGAAGAAGAACATGCAAGAGAACAACAATGCAAAGCCTAAGCAGACTGCACAGTTTAAGAAGAAAAACAACAAGAAAGGTGGATGATGCTTTGTTTGTGGGAGTGATGAGCATTGGGAAAGTGCGTGCCCAGACCGCAAATACAAGCAAGAAAAGAAATCAGCAAATGTGGTCATTAGCGAGACTAGAGGAGGAACATCTGGGTATGGTAATTCTTTACCCTTTGTTCTTTCAGTTTGTCTTTCACCTGAGTGGTGGATGGACAGTGGTGCTAATATTCATGTGTGTGCTGATGTTTCTTTGTTTATTTCCTATAAGGCCGGCAGAAGTGGAGCCTTGCTGATGGGAAACGGTTCACATGCGCGTGTTCTTGGTGCTGGTACAGTCATTCTGAAGTTTACTTCGGGAAAGACGGTGCTATTAAAGAACGTGCATCATGTCCCCTCCATCAAGAAGAATCTTGTTAGCGCTTCTCAGATGTGTCGCGATGGCTTTAAAATTGTGCTTGAGTCTAATAAATGTGTTGTGTCGAGACATGGAACATTTGTTGGAAAAGGTTATGATTGCGGAGGCTTGTTCCGCTTATCTTTGCTTGATGATGTGTGTAATAAAGTAGTGAACAATGTTATTGTTTTGGATGAGTCGAATATATGGCATTCACGACTTTGTCACATTAATTTTGGCTGTCTCACGCGGCTTGCAAATCTGAATTTAATCCCGAAATTTAACTTAGTCAAAGATTCTAAGTGCCAGGTGTGTGTGCAATCAAAGCAACCGCGCAAGCCTCACAAGGCTGCTGAGGCGAGGAACTTGGCACCATTAGAACTCGTTCATTCTGATTTATGCGAAATGAATGGCGAATTGACTAAAGGCGGTAGACGATACTTCATGACTTTTATAGATGATTGCACTAGATTTTGCTACGTGTATTTGCTGAAAACGAAAGATGAAGCGTTGCATTATTTTAAGGTCTATAAAGTTGAGGTAGAAAATCAACTTGAGAAGAAAATCAAGCGTTTGCGGTCCGATCGCGGGGGAGAATATTTTTCAAATGAATTTTCTGAGTTTTGCGCGGTGCATGGAATTATTCATGAGAGGACGCCACCATACTCACCACAGTCCAATGGGATTGTAGAGAGAAAGAACCGTACTCTAACTGATTTGGTTAATGCCATGTTGGAGACTACGGGACTATCTAAGGAATTGTGGGGTGAGGCTATATTGACAGCGTGTCATGTCCTGAATAGAGTGCCCACAAAGAACAAAGAAATCACACCATTTGAGGAATGGGAGAAGAAAAGATTAAATCTCTCTTACCTGCGAACTTGGGGTTGTTTGGCAAAGGTGAATGTGTGCCAATAAACAAAAAGCGAAAGCTTTGACCAAAGACTGTTGATGGTGTCTTTCTTGGTTATGCTATTCACAGCGTGGGTTATAGATTTTTAATTATAAACTCTAGTGTTCCTGAGATGGCTGTAGATACAATCATGGAATCTAGAGATGCTACATTCTTTGAGAATGAGTTTTCCATGAAAAATGCACCTAGCACAACTAGTCATGAACTTATAATTCCCCATGAGCATGAAAATTTTACTCCGATAGAACAGATTGAGGAACCCTATGTGCAAAATCCAGAGGAGGATGACACTATAGTCACCAGGAAAAGCAAGAGACAGAGGACTGCAAAGTCTTTTGGTGATGACTATATTGTGTATCTTGTGGATGACACACCAACGACCATTGAAGAGGCATATTCCTCTCTTGATGTTGACTTATGGAAGGAAGTAGTACGGAGTGAGATGGATTCTGTTATGTCCAATCTAACTTGGGAAATTGTTGATCGTCCCTATGGGTGCAAGCCTATAGGATGCAAATGGGTGTTCAAGAAAAAGCTTAGGCCTAATGGTACTATTGAGAGGTACAAGGCAAGGCTTGTGGCCAAGGGTTATACTCAAAAGGAGGGTGAGGATTTCTTTGATACTTATTCACCGGTTGCCTGATTGACTACAATTCGAGTTTTGCTTTCCCGGCAGCCTCTTATGGTCTTATTGTTCATCAAATGGACGTTAAGACAACTTTCCTAAATGGAGAGTTGGAGGAGGAGATCTATATGGATCAGCCTGATGGGTTTGTAGCAAATGGTCAAGAAGGCAAGGTGTGTAAATTATTAAAGTCATTATACGGCCTAAAACAAGCTCCTAAGCAATGGCATGAGAAGTTCGACAGAACTTTAACATCTGCTGGCTTTGTTGTGAATGAAGCTGACAAATGTGTGTACTATCGGTATGGTGGGGGTGATGGAGTCATTTTGTGCTTATATGTTGATGACATACTGATCTTTGGATCTAGCCTAAAAGTGATCGAGGTGGTGAAAGAATTTCTATCTAAAAATTTTGAGATGAAAGATTTGGGAGAGGCTGATGTTATTTTTAATATCAAGCTTCTAAGAGAAGGTAATGGTGGGGTAACTTTGTTACAAACCCATTATGTGGAAAAGGTGCTGAGTCGCTTTGGGTTCAGTGATTGTGCACCTGCTCCTACACCTTATGACCCTAGTGTGCTATTGAGGAAAAATCGAAGAATAGCAAGGGATCAGTTGAGATATTCCCAGATCATTGGTTCGCTCATGTATCTTGCTAGTGCAACAAGGCCTGACATCTCGTTTGCTGTGTGCAAGCTGAGCCGGTTTGTGTCAAATCTGGGAGATGATCACTGGCGTGCTCTTGAGAGAGTGATGCGCTACCTAAAAGGGACCATGAGCTATGGTATTTGTTATACCGGATATCCAAAAGTGCTGGAAGGCTATTGTAATGCCAACTGGATTTCTGATGCTGATGAGCTTTATGCCACAAGTGGATATGTGTTTTCGCTTGGAGGTGGTGCTGTTTCCTGGAAGTCTTGCAAGCAGACTATCTTAACGAAGTCTACAATGGAAGCAGAACTCACAGCATTAGACAATGCTGGATCTGAGGCTGAGTGGCTTCGTGATCTCCTTATGGATTTACCGGTTGTTGAAAAACCCATACCGGCTATTTCTATGAACTGTGATAACCAGACTGTGATTACGAAGGTTAACAATTCTAAGGATAACATGAAGTCCACAAGGCATGTTAAAAGGCGACTAAAATCTGTCAGAAAATTGAGAAACTCCGGAGTAATAGCGTTGGACTATGTTCACACGTCTAACAATCTGGCAGATTAGTTCACTAAGGGTCTGTCACGCAATGTGATAGAAAGTGCATCGAGAGAAATGGGTTTGAGACCCACTTGAAATTTACTATAGTGGTAACCTGTTCTATGTGATCGGAGATCCCATGAAGTAGGATGGTGAAACAAGCTAGTAGTAAATTGTGAGGAAAGATCCTTAGTAAGACTCATTTCTGATGCATATCTTTCCTTTCTGTAAGGCAGGCTGGCTTTTGCCTTAATGTGTTCCAAGTGGCTTGTCAAAGCAAAGATGTTGTTCTAAAGAACATCTTTTGAGGAACACACCTATATGAGTCAGACTACTGGTCATAGTTTATGAGATTTGGGTGATCTCTAAATACTCATGAAAGGCACTGAAGTATGACTTATATGCTTCAAATAGAGGGGATGTCTTTTGCTGCCCAGTATCAGCTAAGGACTTTAGTGACATTCACTTCACACAAAACTATCAATTCAAGGCTTAGTCCATTGTTCAGTTGTGACTGAGTGAAACTATTGTCCTAGATGGATGTTCAACTTAACAGTCTCTATCGAAACACTGGTATATAAAAGAAATGTGGTTCTAAGACTACTTTGTTACAAACCCTAGAGTTTGGTGGGGATTGTTGGATATAATATGGGCTTGGCCCATATAATATTTAATGAATCAAATAAAACTCTATGGTAAGTAATATTAAGTGTTGCATGGTTTAATACCATACGTGATTTTGACTGAACGCTGACCCAGCTTATATGGTTGGAAATTATTCATCTAAGTTGAGAAGCTGGAAAAAGGATAAAGGCGTGCCACACGCGCACGCGCGCCGCCGCCGCTGCCGGCCGGGCATGGGCGCGGGCCGGGCCGAGGTCGTGGGCGTGGCGGGCGGCGAGCGGGTGGGCGGGCGTGGGCAGTCTTTTGCCATTTAAATCCACATTATCACGAGAGTTTCGCTCTTTGATGGTGGAGGCAACTGGGCGGGCGGGCGGCGAGCGGGCGGGCGTGGCAGTCTTTTGCCATTTAAATCCACATTATCACGGGAGTTTCGCTCTTTGATGGTGGAGGCAACTGATTGCATCAGTTACCGTCCCTTCCGCTTCCCGTCTCTTGGAATTCTACGCTGCCTTCATCTTCTCTTCCCGTCAGCTGCCATATATCCTGTCTTCCGTCAGTCCAGACTTGAGAGATTCTTCCGTAACCACTCCCGAGAGAAACACAGTTCAGCAGCTCTCTGATTTTCCCGTCCCGTACCTCTACGCGCACGGAGGAGCGGGAGAGCATGTGCCTCCGGAACTCTCGTCCGCCTGAGAATCCTGCACGGGGTGAGCGGCGATTAGGTTTTTAGGGAGCGATCAACGACTGCTCGTACATCTTCTTCCTGGAGATCGCTCTTCTGGAACGTCGAGGTGTCTTCTTCTTCTTCTTCCTGGTGATCCGTTCGTGGGACTGCACTGTGAACATCTTCCTGCATCGACTGTGGTCCGCGACTTCGAGCAACACACTATGTCGACTAGTGTGAATGGAGCCTCCGATGCCCTCGGCATGGGACCCTCCGCTGGGTACAGTCTAATCTCTATGATTACTGTATTTTGCATTCTTACTGTAGTAATAAGTATGTCATCTATGCATACTGTAGCGTTCATAAGAAATATACACATGCACATATATGCTGTCACAAACCTACTGATGGATTAAACTGATAATGAAAATGCCTAAATTCCTAAAAGCTCATGAAGGAGGTAAGTGCTAAGGGACTATTTGATTGTTATCGTGTTTTTTTTTTTGAACGTTTGTTTCGATTGTGGCTGTGGATAAGTTCATTCGCATACGTCTCAGTTTTTTCAGTCTTTCATATATGTGTTAGCTGCAATCTATATAGTACACTCATGACACAAGAAATTTCATTCTCATACGTCTCAGTTCTTCTCATATATGAAAGAAATATCTTGTGTGTATCATGGTTTTGATTGAGTATAGGCATAGGTAATCGAAACACCATTATGGTCAGACTGTCTTGCAAGCACACCTTGTAGTTCACTTTAGCTAACATCTCCTTCGAAGCTGTTTAAATTCAAACTAATACAATATATGAGGCAATCTAAAATGCACTGCCATAAACATACACGACACTGATCTGCAGAACGAAGTTGATGAATCCGTGCTCCTGTCTTCTCAAATCATAATTCCAATATAAAGATGGACAAATAAGGTGGTTCAGAAGCCTGACGACAAAAATAAATAAATAACAATTAGGTTGAACATTGACCCTGTTATAATCAAATGAGTTGTTATAAATACCTCAAAAATGCCTACTTCTCGATACTACTGCCTGGTTCACCTCTTCATGCCTTGGTGCATCATGCATAAGCATCCACAAAAACTACAGAGCTGCACAAAGAGATTGGAGACAGCACAACCATTCTATTTGAAGACATCGGAGACAGCACAACCATGCTATTGTACCAAAACAATAAATTTATCAATCATACATTTAGGCGATATATTCAGTGATATGTGTAAGCACATAAGCTTGTGCCGGTTAGTGTACAGCGTAGATTAGATATAGCTGTTTTTCCGTTTTCTGTTTCTCAGATAGAGTAGCAGCGCGCGACGTCGCCCATGCCGCGCTATTCCACGGCATGTCCCAGCGGTACGTGTGGGAGATGGCAGATCATGCTCAAGGGCGTGCCGCACGAATCTCGGCCTCTGTATCTTGCACAGATATTCTGCAATCTAAACAAGAAAACGCTGGCAGTTTTACCACACCAAAACTCCGTGAGTTAGCGTTCACCTCTGTGTTCACGTGAGAGAGAGATAGAGCTCACTGGCAGCAACCACGCCGGCGGTGATCTGACAATTGATATCAGAGCCCCATTGATCCAGCGATTCTCGCTTCAAGGTTTTTTTCCCGCTCCTGTGCTTCACTGTCGATTGCAAACTCCGGGAATTCTCTGTCGATTGCTCTCCACTGGGGCCCATCAGCAGGGTGTCTCAACATATTGTCTACCTTACGGTCTTCTTTGTGCCATCGCAACAATTTTGCATGTTTTTTGTTTCTGAACAGACGTTTCAAGTGTGGTATTATAGGAGCATACCACATAACCTTGGCAGGGATTTTCTTCCGCAGACGTTCGCCCTCAACATCACCAGGGTCATCTCGCCTGATCTTATACCGCGATGCATGGCATACCGGGCATGCATCCAATTTCTCGTACTCTTTGCCACGGTACAGGATGCAGTCATTAGGACATGCATGTATCTTCTTGATTTCTAGCCCCATAGGACAGACAACTTGTTTTGCTTCGTAGGTAGTGGCGGGCAATTCATTGTCCTTCGGAAGCATCTTCTTTTGGATTTTTAGTAACTCTCCAAATCCCTTGTTAGATACACCATTCTTTGCCTTCCATTGCAGCAATTCTAGTGTGGTTCCCAACTTTTTCTGCCCTGCATCACAAGTTGGGTACAACAATTTCTTGTGATCTTCTAGCATCCGCTCGAACTTGATCTTCTCCTTTTCACTTTCACATTCTCTTTGTGCGTCACGAATGACCTGACAAAGATCATCAGCAGGCTCATCTTCTGCGGCTACCTCTTCTTCAGCTTCTCCCATTGCAGTATCATTGAAGCACGCACCATCGGGAATAATATCATTGTCGTCCCATTGTTCTTCTTCACCTTCTTCCATTACAACGCTGGTTTCTCCGTGCTTCGTCCAACAAATATAGTTTGGCATGAAACCCAACTTGAACAAGTGTGAATGAAGAGTCCTTGAGCAAGGATATTCCACCGTATTCTTACATATGGCACATGGGCAGCACATGAAACTATCGCGTTTGTTTGCCTCGGCCGCACGTAACAAAGAATGCACGCCGTCCATGAACTCTTGGGAGCGGCGATCAGCATTGTACATCCAATGCCGACTCATCTGCATTACATGACATAAATACCATATTAAAACCTAGATCATAATTAATTATTTATACAACATGCGTGCCACCACAAAAGGTACAAATTTATGAAAGCATCGCTACAATATAGACAATCCCAACTACCACTAAAAGAACTAAAGCTAAAATACATTTCAGGAGCACAAGGATTTCGCGACCAATCTCAACTAAAACAGACAGATCCCCCGATTGTGCAACATCTTTGGGCTTCTTCGGCTGGATCACTGCCTCATTAGGCGCCGTATCTGCCTGTTGTGCAAGATATTTTTGCACGAGTTCAACATACTCTTCCTCCTAGTAGAAGCTTGAACATCGTCCACTGCCATCCCACTGAAATTAAAACAAAAAATTAGAACTTTAATCACAACCATCATGAAAAGAGGTATAAACTAACCATAATCATTAAATACGTTAAAATAACTCACATTGCGATCCGGACACTTGTAGAAGATACGATCCTTGTTGGGACCCCCCTTCTTCACTCGGTACTCCATCACAATCTTCGTCTCATCACGACACTTGCCGCATGGAATGAGAGGGAGGTCCGGCCTAAGTCGCTTTGGAAACCCATGAGAGGCCGAGGACCCAGAAGCAGTTGCCATCTACTCTCTATACTCATTTTTTAATACACTATAAATTTCTCATTTTATAAACAAATAAAATTAAGAAACTATAAAATTATCTATATCTCTAAACAATGATATTTTTAATGGTCATTGTGTTCTCGTCTTTTACTGCGGCAGGTAAGTAATTCACATGATATTTCCGCAAATTAACAGAAGAATGGGAGTGTACACACATAACAATCGATTATCGTTTATATTTATATATATACTACGTTTGGGTACGGTGATTGACAGACTACTGCGATGATATCGGGACATGTGAATAAATAACCATCCGTACTAGTTGACCTTGCTTACGTGATCATCTCGGCGAGCATTTCTCCACCGGACGGGACCGTACTTGGCCACGGAAGAGCTCCGATTCTACAAGGAAGGGAACAAGGTCTTCCACGACCGTTGCCGCTCGCCCTCGTAGAATCAAAGCTCCTCCTTGACGTCCGTTACCGCTCGGCAGAGAACATGCTCGCCGAAATGAACACGGTCCGCTAGTTTAACTAGCTACTTTAACCTTCCTTCATATAAATATGCAAGCTTGAAGTGATTTTGAGCTCAAATTGCTTACAAATGAAAAAAACCACAATAAAGAACCATATATATATAGTGAACAAAATGGGATAAGACAATGATGAAACATGAGAGTATGAAGTTGGTAACCTTTAGAACCGAAGAATCGACGGAGGAATCGAAGAAATCGATGGAGGAATCGAAGAATGGATGGAGAAAGAGCAAGAACACTGCTTAAATTTGAACTTAAGCTCTCGGGCGGGCTCGGGGAGGAAGAAGACAGCCAGCAGGATTTATAGCTCAAAAACATGTTTTAATAAATAACCATCCGTACTAGTTGACCTTGCTTACGTGATTATCTCGGCGAGCATTTCTCCACCGGACGGCACCGTACTTGGTCAAGGAAGAGCTCCGATTCTACGAGGAAGGGAACACGGTCTTCCACGACCGTTGCCGCTCTCCCTTGTAAAATCAAAGCTCCTCCTTGATGTCCATTACCGCTCGGCAGAGAACATGCTCGCCGAGCTGAACACGGTACGCAAGTTCAACTAGTACGGATTTTCTATAATTTTCTAACTATTTTCTAAGTTTTTCATTTCATAAAAAGTTAAAATAAAATGTTTAGTCGCGGAGTCCATAGAAATTACCATATTTTGACCTAGCAACGCATTGTCAATTATCATTGCGTTGCATTGCACCCCGGACCGGACTCCGGACAATAAAATACTATGGTCGATCGATGCCGTTCTTTGTCGTACAGTCGCACATCGACGGCCGACGGACCCGTTCAACCACCAAATCTGTCAGGCCCGGCTGTTCGGGCGTATCGTCAAAAGAGAACGGATTTGCTTCCTATTGCACGACCTTGCATTGCATCTGTCATACCAGTCGGAGGCACTAGTCCCTATACTCATTTTTAATACACTATAAATTTCTCATTTTATAAACAAATAAAATTAAAAACCTCTAAAATTCTCTATATCTCTAAACAATGAAGTGTGCTATGCGTGCTACAAATGAACGGTGAATACTAGTTTTTAATAGCTACTTTAACCTTCCTTGATGTAAATATGCAAGCTTGAAGTGATTTTGAGCTCAAATTGCTTACAAATGAAAAAAACCACAATAAAGAACCATATATATATAGTGAACAAAATGAGATAAGACAATGGTGAAAAATGAGAGTATGAGATTGGTAACCTTTACAACTGAAGAATCGATGGAGGAATCGAAGAAATCGACGGAGGAATCGAAGAATGGATGGAGGAACAATAGAGGGAGGAAGCAAGAACACTAGTGCAGTGAGCTTCAAAATGTGCTGAGCTCGGGCTCGGGGAGGAAGAAGGAGACGGCCGGGATATAAAGGGGGGAACTTTAGTCCCGGTTGGTGGCTCCAACCGGGACTAAAGGTCCCTCCCAACGGCTACTGCGCCAGACAGAGGTGGCAGAGACCTTTAGTCCTGGTTGGAGCCACCAACCGGGAGTAAAAGTCTACCTTTAGTCCTGGTTGGTGGCTCCAACCGGGACTAAAGGTCCCTGCCACCTCTGTCTAGCGCAGTAGCCATTGGGAGGGACCTTTAGTCCCGGTTGGAGCCACCAACCGGGACTAAAGGTATCTCTAGTCCCGGGCGCAAAAAATGCCGGGACTAGAGCCCATTTTGACCAAGGATCAAAGGTCTGTTCTCTACTAGTGCTCCTTCGAAGCTGTTTAAATTCAAACTAATACAATATATGAGGCAATCTAAAATGCACTGCCATAAACATACACGACACTGATCTGCAGAGAACGAAGTTGATGAATCGGTGCTCCTGTCTCTTCTCAAATCATAATTCCAATATAAAGATGCACAAATAAGGTGGTTCAGAATTCTGACGACAAAAATAAATAAATAACAATTAGGTTGAACATCGACCCTGTTATAATCAAATGAGTTGTTATAAATACCTCAAAAATGCCTACTTCTCGATACTACTGCCTGGTTCACCTCTTCATGCCTTCGTGCATCATGCATAGGCATCCACAAAAACTACAGAGCTGCACAAAGAGATTGGAGACAGCACAACCATGCTATTTGAAGACATCGGAGACAGCACAACCATGCTATTGTGCCAAAACAATAAATTTATCAATCATACATTTAGGCGATATATTCAGTGATATGTGTAAGCACATAACCTTGTGCCGGTTAGTGTACAGCATAGATTAGATATAGCTGTTTTTCCGTTTTCTGTTTCTCAGATAGAGTAGCAGCGCGCGACGTCGCCCATGCCGCGCTATTCCACGGCATGTCCCAGCGGTACGTGTGGGAGATGGCAGATCATGCTCAAGGGCGTGCCGCACGAATCTCGGCCTCTGTATCTTGCACAGATATTCTGCAATCTAAACAAGAAAACGCTGGCAGTTTTACCAGCACCAAAACTCCGTGAGTTAGCATTCACCTCTGTGTTCACGTGAGAGAGAGAGATAGAGCTCACTGGCAGCAACCACGTCGGCGGTGATCTGACAATTGATACCAGAGCCCCATTGATCCAGCGATGGTGGGTAGCCGCATCCCCAGCCTCAGACTGGCGATGACAACACGGAGACCTCGGGCGCTGACAACACACCCCACGGGTCGCGTTTGCCGCATCGCCACCGAAATGTCCGCATACATGGTTCGCTATGCACTTTAGATATGTACACGGTTGTATCAGACGCTAGGCGCTAACTAGGCGGTGACCCTCCGTCTAGAGCCTAGGCGCACCTAGGCATTTGCAAGGTGTTTTCTAGGCATTTTACACATTTATATATTATATGAAAAAATGAAGAAATTAGAGACATGGACAGAAAGGCCATAAAAATAGAAAGGTCCATCAAAACAGAGCCCACCTTACCCACCAAGACCTTAGAGCAACTTCAACAGTGCCCCAAAACAGGGCCCCTACTTTTCATTTGGCTGCTCCCCCACTATTGGGGGGGGGGGGGGGGGCTGTTTTTTGGACTGAACTCCAGTAGTAGCCCCCAAAACAGGGCCCCCTACTTCTTAATTCCCTCTATTTTCTCGCACACTATATGCATATGTATTCGAGAACATTATATTATATAATAATTTATTTAAACTATAATGAATAACGATAAACAGCACCATACCTAAATAAAATTATAAATAAAAATATGAATGTTTAAATTTAAATTCAAACACAAATTTTGTCTGAATTTAATTATAGTCGATCACAACATAATCCATAACATGTTTGCAAATCAAATAACATAATCATGAAACATAAAGTCGAACAAAACAATTAACTTGCGCCATGTTGTGCCCACAAATGCTCCACAAGATCGTTTCGGAGTTTCTCATGCCCCTCTTTATCTTCAATCTCCTTGTGTATCCTGAGAAACTGGGACATCACATTTGGATTGCGGCGTTGGTATTCCTCCTGCCTCAACTCCTCACCCCCATCTTGATCATAGTCATATCACCCAACATCGGCGTCATCTTTCATTCTCAATTATCATATTATGCATGATGACATATGCTGTCAATATGTACCATAGCATATCCTTGCCCCAAAATCTTGCAGGACCCCTAATCATGTAACACCCTGAAAAAAATTTGCATTTTCTTTTTTTGAAACGAATCAGGCAGGAAAGCTGCCGATTATATTAAAAAGAAGATAAGCCCAAAATAGGCACAACAATACAACAACGACCAACAACGCCGAAACTCAACAAAAAGAAAAAGAACAACAACTCTGGTCGGTCAGATTGGGACATCGACATGAACCGCACAAACAACAGAAAATAACACACTACAGCTAAGACAACTCAACAAACAAACATGTCGTCGTCAACAAGAGCAAACAAAACAAAGACAACCAACATGAACCCTACAACCCATTGAGTAGAGGCAAAGTGACCTCTGCCACAAGATCCCAAAAGGCACGACCTTTCAATTCCATCAGAGGCTTGAGGAGATCCGGTGGCAATAAATTCTTCAGGCAACCTACAATGTCTTGTATCGCGTTGTCATCGAGCTTCCCATCCTTCCCAATGATGCCCAACTCATTTAACACGTTGCGCTGTGCAAGGCGGGTACTTCGACGAAGTGAAGACCTATCATAGGACTTACGTCGACGTCTTGCTGTTACGGCAGGTGGTGAAGGGGAACGTACAGGAGGACACGGCACGTCCTTCTCCTTCCCAGTTGTGGCAGATGGAGAAGACATTGCCTTTAGCGATGGACCATCTGCTAGTTGGGACAGTTCTGCTGGCCAAATTGATTTATTTAAGCAATTTGTGAGCATTGAACCTAGGGAAATAATAATTTTTATGGAATTAAAATCAATTATAAGGTTAGTAACCTGTTGATGCATACATGTTGCTGCATATTTATTTTGTGATGATTGGTCTTGATTCAAAGTTCAAATGAATTAAAAATCTATTTTAAAGTGCTTTTGGAAATATATTTGGAAAAGAAAAGGCAAAATTCTTTTTCTCCTCCTCCCCTTCTTCATTTCGGCCCGTGGCCTTTTTCCCCGCGCCAGCGCACCAGCCCAGCCCTCCCGCGGCCCGCTCGCCCTCCCCCTCTCCCCTTCGTGGGCCGGCCCAGCTTGGGCCAGGCAACCGCAGCCGCCGCACCAGCCAGCACCGCGCCTCAACTGCCCCGCGCCGCAGCCGCTGACGGCCAGGGCCCACGAGTCAGCGCCGTCCGCCACCTCTGCCCCGTGCCCGAGTCGCGCGGAACCGCCGCTGCAAAACCGCCACCCCGCTCTTGGCGTCGTGCGCGCGTCGCTCCGCTCCCTGGCCTCTTTTAAAAGGAGCCGTGACCCCCGCCGCTCTCCCTGCTGTTCCCCGCTCCATCTCGCGTCGCCCGTGCCCGACGAAACCGCCACACCGAGGATCGCCGGTTCCGCTGCCCGCCCCTCCGCGCGAACCGCCGTCCCCGAGCCGTGTTCGTCCTCGATTGAAGTCGCGGTGAGCTTCGCCGTACTCCCCTCTCTCTCCCCGTGCTGTCTATTTCTCGTTTCATGGCTTCTTGTGGCCGTTTTCCGTGCGCCGCGAGCTTTCGGCCGCCGGCCATGGCGACCGTCGCCTCAGCCCCGCCCTCCGGCCGCCTTCTTGGCTTGGACGGGTTCGCGAGAACCCCCGCCACTCCCCGGTGCCCTCGGTTCTTCGAACCGTGGCCCGTAGGCCCCTAACCACGCGCGCCGGCGAGCTCTCGCCGCCGTCCATGGCTGAGCCGCCGCGGCTGCTACTGTTCCGGCGCCGGCATCACCTTCTCCCTCCCCAGATCAAATCTGTGCCACCCGCTCTTGATCCAACGGCTCTCAGAGGCCGATACCCTTTCGCGTGTAACTTTGCTAAAGAGTCCCTCGGTTTCGGATGAATTGAACCCGCCGGCCCTAGCGTAGTTTCCAGAGTACGCTTTCTCGTTTTGAAAACGTAAAGTACACTGTTTTAGTCCAAAATACGTTTTTAGTATTTACAGAAATGCCACTAGATTTGTTTTGCTCATAAAAACTTCGTTTTAGCTCCGAATTGATCCGTTCAAATTGCGTTAGCTTCGTAATTTCATAATCTACGTGTTAGTACCGCTGTTAATCAATTTTGCAACTTACAAATTTCATGGTTAGGTTTAATAAAATAAAGTGCGATAGGAAACCCCGTTTAATTCATAACTTTCGCATTTTAGCTCCGATTTTCGTGAACCTCGCGTTGACCTGATCGTAGCGAGACGTAGATTCTTTTCATAAACATTTTATCTTGTTTTCTATACTGCTGGTGTACTGTTCTAACCATAGGATTGTTTGCTTTGCATGAATGTTCCTGGAATGTTGTGTGTTGCCGTGTTGGTCGTGTTCAGACGGTGAGGAGAACGTTGGAGACCAAGAGTTCTTCGACGACCAGCAGGACCAGCAAGAGTTTGTGAACCAAGGCAAGTATAGCATGGGCCTACCTTGATGTCCTATTCACTTTAATCATTTACTCATGTGCATGTGTCTAACTTTGATAACCATAAGGACATTCTAGTCATTTGATGACATGACTCCTATGGGTTAATTGCATATGGGTAGATTGCTAGTGCTCTAACTGAACATGATCTATACAATGGTTAATGGTTCTATGGAACTAAAGGTATAACATGACTTATAACAACTGATCCTTAGGGCAAAGGAGCAAATGACTTTTGATCATGTTGCTCCCGGCCCTCCATAAGGACTTATCTGTCGGCAAAAGCTAGGACTGACAGTGCAACTGTGAGAGTCATATGGCTCTAACTTTAGCTCAGTAATAGGACCTTTTCTAGCTTGTTAGAGGTTACCTTTATGGCCCAAGAGGGGCTTGTTAGAGGTTAAATATTCTTTGCCAACACATGCCTCTGTTCCTATGTGTATAGCCGCGATGGATATGTGCCATAGGAAAGGGGGGTTCCTACATCTGCCTGCCGAGGAAACCTAGCGGCCCTAACTCGTAAGAGAAACCTATGAAATGGCTTCATAGTGTACCCTGCAAGCTCACCTTGGCAGTGACATGGGAGTAATTAACCTGGGCATATGGGAATCACGACTCGCGGTGAATGTGCACCACCTCTGCAGAGGGTTACAAACTGTTATAACAGCCGTGCTCACGGTCACGAGCGGCCCGGAAAACTCACAGAATAATTGGTTACTCATTGCGGTTCATTTATGATGGTATACGATGATAATATGATGCAAATGACTCTGATATCTACTTATGTGGGATTAAATGGGAGCTTAAGCATAACTTGATTTAACTTGATAATAAAATCTGGACTTACTAAAAGTGCTAATTGCAGTAAACATGTGTCATCCTTTTTGAGCTACATAACCCCATGTTATCTTGTTAAGTACGGGAAGTACTTACGCTTATTTACTTTCTATTTTTGGATAAAAATCCCAGATGGATAACAGATGACAATGTGTAAGAGGAGTTTCCTTAGGATTTTTAGGCTTGTGGTCAACCAGTTGACCTTCCCTGTGATGGTGTTCCACGAGAGAGAGTTATCTTTTATTTTCCGTTGTGATGTGTAAGACTAAGTTAAGTTATTATCGTGATGTAAGATACACTGTGATGATACTCTTTTATAATTTGTCAACTTGTGTGTGTGACTGATCCCTGGGCACACATGAGTTTAGTGCATTCAATTTTATCCTTAAAATTGGGTGTGATAAATCATGGCAAAGCGTGACTGTAAAACACCAAATGCTCTCTCAACGTCCTTCCTGGCCGCTTCTTGAGCTTGTGTGGAGTGAGACTTCTTGGTACCTTGTGGACTTCTGTAGCTCTTCACAAATGTAGGCCAAGAAGGATAGATCCCATCTGCCAAATAATAACCCATGGTGTACTTATTGCTATTCACAGTGTACTCAATTGGAGGTGAAGTTCCTAAAGTTAGTAGCCGAAAAAGGGGAGACCTTCGAAGTACATTGATATCATTTAGTGATCCTGGTAAGAATTAGCAACAGCGCCACCAAATCATCATCATCCGATTCTTCTTCCTCCCACCATTGCTCCAAAAAATCATCTTCATCATCGGTGAACACCATTAGCAGTATCGTTATCATATATAAATTTACAATTTCAGCAAAACATAGTCATCAGACAAGCGTCAATGCTCAAGAAGCCACACACATGTATCCTTAACTGTCAATTCTCAAGAATCCATACACACACGTATCCTTAAGACTAGGAAGGCAAACGTACGACCCAGATGTATATTGTCGCGTTCAAATCTAGAGTAGATAGCCGAGGCATGCATACCTGGAGCAGAGAGCGCGGGCGTTCACATCAGCTCGCGTCGCCGGGAAGTCGTAGACTGGGACAGGACGCGGTAGCCGGGCGAGTCCGAGCCACCGGGGAGTTGCGGGGGCCGGGCGAGTCCACGCCACCGGGGAGTCGTGGGGGCTGGGCGAGTCTGCGCCGTCGGGGAGTTGTGGAGGATTGGCGGCGCTGCGAACCCTAGCGGCGCGCGGTGGGGAAAACTGAGCCTCCCAGCCACACACACACCCGTTCGCGCAACTCTTCCTTCCTTCTCTGCCGTCGCGCAACTGCTCCCTTCTCTGTCGTGGCCAGACTCCTCCCTTCTGTCTGTGCCATGACCAGCCTCCTCTTAGACACGTCTACCATCTCTGCTGCCGTGCAGCTGCGTGTCCCATCTCCGCTGCCTCCGTTGGTCCCTGCCATTGCTGCCCGATGTCCACATCTCCCCGCCGCCCGCCATCCATGCCTCCTCGATCCCCTGTAGCAGCCCGCTGTTCCCACCTCCTCCGCCGCCGCTCAGCTGCCAGATCTGCACATAAGGCCACCAGGGATGGCATGTCCAGCTGTTGTGGCCAACTGGCGCTGCAAAGATACCGCCTACCCCACTAGGGTCTGTGGTACCCCATTGCCTAGTGCATAAGTGTACCTAGGCGGCCGCGGAGTGACGCCTTGTGAAATACCGGATATATATTATATCTACACGCATAATAAATATAATATATCTAGAAAATTTAAAATCTTATAACTTGGAACAGATCGAGTATTTTAGAGTATGTTCTCCCATCTTTCGTAAATCACCTTCCCTAAGGGTACATGCTCATTTATCAGTTTTAATATGTTCATATGCTCATTTTAACATACTCCAAATCTTACTACATGGAAAAATTTCAATGGAGCTTGTATTTTTTAGTACTCTATTCCAAATTATAAGATATTTTGACTTTTCTAGATACATAGTTTTTGCTATACACCTAAATATACACTAAATAGATATATAGTAAAAACAATGTATATAAAAATGCCAAAATGTCTTCTAATTTGGAAAGGAGTGAGTATATTGTTAATTTGTTATAATACCGTGATAGTACTACATAAAAGTGCTAACTGCAGTAAACCTGTGACATCCTTTTTGAGCTACATAACCCCATGTTATCTTGTTAAGTACGGGAAGTACTTACGCTTGTTTACTTTCTATTTTTGGATAAAAATCCTAGATGGGTAACAGATGACAACGTGCATAAGGAGTTTTCTGAGGATTTTTAGGCTTGTGGTCAACCAGTTGACCTTCCCTGTGATGGTGTTCCACGAGAGAGAGTTATCTTTTATTTTCCGTTGTGATGTGTAAGACTAAGTTAAGTTATTATCGTGATGTAGGATACACTGTGATGATACTCTTTTATAATTTGTCAACTTGTGTGTGTGACTGATCCCTAGGCACATATGAGTTTAGTGCATTCAATTTTATCCTTAAAATTGGGTGTGACAAATTGGTATCAGAGCTGTGTTGACTGTAGGATGCAAGCCTTGTTAGAAACGGTCGTTTTAGTATCTTTGCTCCTCTGGTTTCTTGCTTACTGACATATTCTTGTTATTTTATTAAAAAATTTATGCTTTTCATACCTTAATCTATTATATAAAATTGTTGATTCTAATTCTATCTCACTTTAAATCTATAGATGTCTCAAAACCCGAAGACTGCCTGCCTCAGCACTGCTGGCTACCGTGCCTTGTTCACCCCACGTGCTCCACAGGCGGAGAAGGAGATTGTGATCATCTCCGACGATGAGGAGATGCCTACCCCGACACCTGCACCTGCTCCTACTCCAGCTGTCGCACCGGTCTGTCCTGCTGTAGCTACACCCGAGGAGTCATCAGCTACTTCACCTACACCTATGCCATCCCCAGCTATCCCTGTGGTGGATGAGGAGATAGGATGGAAGTGCAAGTACTACTTCAAGCCAGCCCCGGAGATGGCCTACTACCACACCCTCCTCACCCATGTGCTGGATGACTACTACCCCGATCTGCACACCTCCATCAGCTATCATTGTGCAGAGTACCAGCATCCTTTGGAGGCAACCTTTTGGAAGGTAGAGCTGGTTGTCACTGCTTGGAATGACATTAAGAATGGACATGAGGTGGAGACTGTCCACCATGCCACTGCCAGGAGGGCCCATGCATTGGATGGCATGGAAGATGCAGCGCAGGACGCCTACATCTACTACCATGGCCGTCGTTTTGAGGCCATGAGGGAGGATCATTTCAGGTTCCTTCCTTGCAATGATCATGAGGGTGTTTGGCAGGTCCTGGCTCCACCAGAGAGTGACCCAACTCTAGAAGCAACAGTGCAGCATGTCCATGCCATGCAGGGGGTGGATGAAGAAGTCAAAAGAGAGCTGCGTGCATCACAGAGGGCCGAGAGACGCCTCCAGAAGCAAGTTGATGAACTACGTGCTCAACTTGGGCAGCCACCGATCTACAAGAAGAAGCGCCGGTCGTTCACCATGATTAACACCGCCCCATAGGTGTTAGGTGCCTTGTTTAAGATTGCAACGTTGATTAGTTCGTGAGTCATGTTTAGACTTGTTGGTCTTGTGAACTTTTATGACTAGATGTTTTTAATTGTGAACTTGGTTGATTTGGAGTTTGGTTGTTTGCTGGAAGTTTGTGGGCATGTCCATAATTTCCTTAGGTTGGAACCTTAAGTTTAGATGAAATCTTAATGTAGATGGTTTGCTTTATCTTATCTCTGCTATGCTGTTTCTGGAGCAGCCTGTGATCTTTATTTTGTATCTCGAAATCTGGGCTGTCTAAAATTCTGAACTTTTTGTGGAGATATCTACACTTCTGTACCTTTCAAATGTCTCTGGAATCACATCAAAATCTGTTCAGGTTTGTGAGATCTAGCTGTCACAAGTTGATGTTCCTGCGCAGACTGGAACCCAGAACAGATTCGGTTTAGCTCTATTTATGACCATGTGTATGTCAGAATCTGTAAAGGTGATCTAAACAAAAGTTGTAGCTGATCTCCTAAGCTTTCCAACCGTTCTTGGTACACCTCTGTTGGATCTCTGAAACTCAAGTTATGATAGATTTACTGAACTGCTGTTTTTGGAATCTTGTCCAGAAAATTCTCAGCATTGTTTCTTATCTTTTGTAAGCTCTCTATAATTTGGAAATCTCTAAAATTTGCGCATTTGTTGGAAAACAGATGGCCACAAGAGGAGGAAGAGGCAGAGGCCGTGGTCGTGGACGTGATGCTCTCATAAATCCACCACCACCGCCACCTGTGACCACGGAACAATTAATAGGAATGCAAGCGCAGTTGATGCAAGCTATGATGCAGCGCTTGGATAATGAACCTGCAAGAGGACTACCGCCTGTTCAGGTCGGGGATAAGCGTGGAGAGTTTATGAAGGGTCGCCCACCGGTGTTCACCCATGCCTCAGACCCTATGGAGGCAGATGATTGGTTGCGTGCTGTGGAGAAGCAACTTAACATAGCACAATGCAACGATCTTGAGAAGGTGTTGTATGCTTCTGGTCAACTCCAGGGAGCAACTCAGGATTGGTGGGATTCTTTCCAGTATGGACGTCCCAACAACGCTCCTACTATCACCTAGCAGGAATTCAAGGACAATTTCCGGTCTTATCATATCCCTGATGGACTCATGGAATTGAAGCAGGAGGAATTCAGGTCCCTCAAGCAAGGATCCATGACTGTGGCGGAATATCGTGACAAGTTTGCTCAACTGTCACGTTATGCTCCAAATGATGTAGCTGAGGATAAGGAGAAGCAACGCTGTTTCCTCAAGGGACTTTATGATGGCCTGCAGCTCCAGCTGATGTCCAACACCTACCCTAACTTTCAATCATTAGTGAACCGCGCTATTGTGATTGACGATAAGTGCAAAGAGATGGAAGCCAAGAAGAGGAGGCTTCAAGGGCAAGCTTCTGGAAGTAACACCCGCCCGCGTGCCTATCCCCAGCAGGGTTTTCAACAAAGGAATCAAGGACAATCTAACCAGGGAAACCGTGGTCAGTATCCTCAACGTAACCAGTTCCAGAAACGCCCTCAGTACCAGCAACAGTATGGTAATCAGCGTCCCCCGCAATAGACTGGCAATCCGGCAACACGCCAGGGATCGTCCAACAATGCTCCTATGAAGAGTGGTGCACCCAATAACCCCAATGCATGCTATCGCTGTCGAGAAGTAGGTCACTATGCTCATCAGTGTCCAAAGAAGCAGAACCAGCAAGCTCCTCAGAACTAGACTGGCAATCAGAAGTTCAATGCCCGACCACCTCACACTGTGAAGGTGAACTATGTGTCATCTGATGCAGCTCAAGAGATGCCCGAGGTCATGTTGGGTATGTTCAGCATCAACTCTATCTCTGCCACAGTACTTTTTGATTCCGGTGCTTCGTATTCTTTTATTTCCCAAGCTTTTGTTAGAATGCATAGCATACCTTTGTGTGCCATGAAAAACCCCATACTAGTAAATTCACAGGGAGGTAGTATGCCCGCTTCTTATTGGAGTCCCTCAACTAGCATTTCCTTAAGGGGGGTAGACTTCAAAGTGAAATCTATTGTGTTGAGAACAGTGGGAATTGATCTTATTCTGGGAATGGATTGGATGAAACAACACCGGGCAGTGATTTAATGTCAGGAGAAATCTGTGGTTGTAACATCACTCAATGGAGATAGAATCTATGTAGAAGTGATAGTGCAAGCTCAACCAACAGCCACCGTGAATCAGTTGGATGGTGATGCCAATGAACAAGATCGTGTCGTGGAGGAGTTTCCGGATGTCTTCCTCGATGACTTGCTAGGTATGCCACCTGACAGAGACATTGAATTCATTATTGAATTATTACTTGGAACTGCACCAATAGCTAAACGTCCATATAGAATGGGGGTTAATGAATTAGAAGAGCTTAAGAAACAACTAAAAGAGTTGCAAGAAAAAGGTTTTATACACCCTAGTTCTTCCCCATGGGGGGCACATGTGATCTTTGTGGATAAGAAGGATGGTAGTCAACGGATGTGTGTGGATTACCGTTCACTTAATGAGGTTACAATCAAGAATAAATACCCTTTGCCTAGGATTGATGACCTGTTTGATCAGTTGAGAGGAGCCTTTGTGTTCTCCAAGATTGATCTTCGCTCAGGATACCATCAACTTAAGATTCAAAACTCGAACATACCCAAGACAACATTCACTACACGGTATGGCTTGTATGAGTATATCGTTATGTCTTTTGGATTGACCAATGCACCTGCATACTTTATGTATCTGATGAATAAGGTGTTCATGGAGTTTCTTGATAAATTTGTGGTGGTATTCATTGATGACATACTGATATAAGGTTGGTCTTGCAAAAGCTTAGAGAACATAAGTTGTATGCTAAGCGGAGCAAGTGTGAGTTTTGGTTGAAGGAGGTCTCTTTTCTGGGTCATGTTGTCTCCAATGGTGGAATAGCAGTGGATCCAGGCAAAGTACAAGATGTGTTGAATTGGAAGCCACCAATCAATGTAAGTGAGATTCGTAGCTTTTTGTGATTGGCTGGATATTACAGGAGGTTCATAGAAGGTTTTTCCAAGCTTGCTAAGCCTATGACAGCCCTATTGGAAAAGAATGCTAAATATGTATGGTCGGATAAATGCCAGGCAAACTTTGATGAGCTAAAGAAGAGATTGACTAC
This sequence comes from Miscanthus floridulus, assembly GCF_019320115.1. Lineage (NCBI taxonomy): Eukaryota > Viridiplantae > Streptophyta > Magnoliopsida > Poales > Poaceae > Miscanthus > Miscanthus floridulus. The sequence goes on from NC_089588.1 coordinate 132,090,218, forward strand.
AGCTCCAGTATTGATTTTGCCCGACTTAAGCAAGAACTTCTCTATATATTGTGATGCATCCCATTTGGGCCTTGGATGTGTGCTTATGCATGAAGGAAGAGTGGTGGCATATGCATCTAGACAGTTGAGGAAGCATGAGTCGAATTACCCTACTCATGACTTGGAATTGGCAGCTGTGGTACATGCTTTGAAAATCTAGAGACATTATCTAATTGGGCATAAGAGTGATATCTATACAGATCACAAGAGTTTGAAGTATATCTTTACCCAGTCAGACCTGAATCTGAGACAACATCGTTGGTTGGAATTGATCAAAGACTATGATTTGGAAGTGCATTATCATCCGGGAAAAGCAAATGTCGTAGCTGACGCACTTAGCAGGAAGAGTTATGCTAATGGACTCGGGATGACATTTATGTCAGCAGAGTTGTGTGCTGAAATGGAGCATCTCAACTTGAGTTTTGTCACTAATGCAATGGAATTGGTGATAGAGCCTACATTGGAGCAAGAGATACGCAAAGGTCAATTGGAGGATGAAAAACTAAAAGAGATAGCGGAGAATGTAGTGCTTGGAAAGGCACCAGGATTCAGGATGGATGAGAATGGTACTCTTTGGTTCAGAAAAAGGATATGCGTACCTGAAGTGAAGGCTATCCGTGATGCAATTCTGCAAGAGGCCCATGAATCTGCCTATTCCATACATCCCGGAAGTACCAAGATGTATTTGGATCTCAAGGAGAAGTATTGGTGGTATGGTTTGAAGAGAGATGTGGCAGAGTATGTGGCTTTGTGTGACACTTGTCAAAGAGTGAAAGCTGAGCATCAAAGACCTGCAGGGTTGTTACAACCAATGAAGATTCCTGAATGGAAATGGGAAGAAGTTGGTATGGATTTTATCGTAGGTTTGCCCCGCACTCAAAGAGGTTATGATTCAATATGGGTAATAGTGGATCGACTCACCAAGGTTGCTCACTTTTTACCAGTCAAGACTACCTATACGGGTGCAAGATTAGCAGAGTTGTACATGGAAAGAATAGTGTGCTTACATGGTGTTCCCAAGAAAATTGTGTCGGATAGAGGCACTCAGTTTACATCGCAATTCTGGCATAAAGTACATAGATCTTTGAAGATAAAGTTGAATTTCAGTTCTACTTACCACCCGCAAACTGATGGACAGACTGAAAGGATCAACAAGATTTTGGAAGATATGTTGAGAGCTTGTGCACTATAGTATGGTAATAGTTGGGATAAGAGTCTGCCATACGCAGAGTTCTCCTACAACAACAGTTACCAGAAGAGTCTCAAGATGGCACCTTTCGAGGCGTTGTATGGACGTAAATGTAGAACGCCTTTGTTCTGGAATCAGACTGGTGAAACTCAAGTGTTTGGACCCGATGTCCTTAGAGACGCGGAAGAACAAGTGAGAATGATTAGAGACAATTTGAGAGTGGCTCAGTCCCGACTGAAGAGTTACGCTGATACTCGTAGAAGAGAGCTAATTTTTGAAGTTGGAGATTATGTGTACTTGAAGGTGTCACCAATGAGAAGTGTGAAAAGATTCAATATGAAGGGAAAGTTGGCACCAAGGTATATAGGACCTTTTAAGATCCTAGAGAGACGTGGAGAAGTAGCCTATCAGTTGGAACTGCCTGAGAGTTTGTCAAGTGTGCATGATGTGTTCCATGTTTCTCAATTGAAAAAGTGTTTGAGGGTACCAGAAGAGCAAATTCCTTTGGAAGAGCTTGCTGTTAAGGAAGATCTTACATATGAAGAGTATCCGATAAAGATCTTGGAAACTGCCGAAAGAGTTACAAGAAGCCAAACTATAAAGATGTGCAAGGTGCAGTGGAATCGGTATACAGATGATGAGGCTACTTGGGAAAGAGAAGAGGATCTGAGAAAGTCTTATCCCCAACTGTTTGAGTAAGCAATCATCTGAATCTCGAGGACGAGATTTATCTTAAGGGGGGTAGAATTGTAACACCCTGAAATTTTTTTGCATTTTCTAAAATAGCCAAATTGATTTATTTAAGCAATTTGTGAGCATTGAACCTTGGGAAATAATAATTTTTATGGAATTAAAATCAATTATAAGGTTAGTAACCTGTTGATGCATACATGTTGCTACATATTTATTTTGTGATGATTGGTCTTGATTCAAAGTTCAAAGGAATTAAAAATCTATTTTAAAGTGCTTTTGGAAATCTATTTGGAAAAGAGAAGGCAAAATTCTTTTTCTCCTCCTCCCCTTCTTCATTTCGGCCCGTGGCCTTTTTCCCCGCGCCAGCGCACCAGCCCAGTCCTCCCGCGGCCCGCTCGCCCTCTGAAATGACCTGATTTCCACGAAGGAAAATCCACCGAGTCGAAGTGTAATAAGACCGTTGTAGATCATATTACCCAAATTCCAGTCGAATACCACATCCATACAACGATAATATTAGAGTACAAATAGTGCGGAATTACATAAATTATTACATCGCCGCATCGGTGGTATCAAAAGCAGCATTCATCCAGAACAGCTTGGAGATAAGATCGCCAAAACTCGAGCGTAGGAACAAACCCCTCAACCGTCAAACTCCTCAGAGCTATACTCCTCAGCAGAACCTGTGTGCCAAAATTTATCAGTACGATTTGTACAGGCCACTCCCACCCTATGAGCTATGCTTTGTGGAAATTGGATGCAAGTTGGATATAATCAAAAGGAACCTATAAGGCTGGGGATTCCTATGTTTTAGCATATCAAGTATATAATAATAGTTGGTCAAGTTTTAACACCATTCCCACACACATTCCACCCCATTCCCGTCCAGAGCCAGGTTTCGATCCTAGGATCGATATACCACCATCACCATATCATCACCATACCATCGCTCAGTCGATAGGCCAACTCCCTCTTGGCACTGTCTCATGGCCCGTAGCCCCTGGCTACGACCGACACTCTCTCACGGGGGAAGAAGAGAAGGACTCATCTCACTATCTAGTTTAAGCAAAACCCAGGAAAGGTCCATAGCCGACAAGTCGGCACATGTATCGATCGATCAACCATACACTCTGTAGAGGTTTTACATAACCACAAGATTTGCCTTCTTCGCTGACCGTCGTCAACTGGGCTGATTCCGGCCGCTTGCTAGCCTAGGATAATGCCACTCTACCATTCAGCCCTGGTACACCCCAAGCCTAGTCTGGGGTGGCTGAAACTGTGAGTCATGAGCCGGGTCCACATGGTCTCCATGAAGTCTCGGAAGGGTGTGGGGGAAATCCTCCGCGCCCCATACCTCCTTGCACTGTCCGCTATCAACCTAGCAGTAGTGGCAATATCCTACCAAGTAGTCCGGCCGTCCCGCACCATATAGGGCGAGTGGTACGTAAGGCTTCCCGGTGAATCTGAGTACTAGTAAGTCCTTAGGGATGACCAAGCCAGAATGTCTTCATCAGGGTTTCCATTTACCGTGCCACCACAGCACCTCCACCCCGGGCTCCTCCCATCACAGGTTCTCACCCAGGACCACCTCATATACCATTTACCCACCACAGGTATCCATTCCAGGGGTACCTAGGTAGTACCTCACGACAAGACTTGCCCTAGGCTCATCGTATACTCCAACTTGGTCGACACAACCCTCACCCTCCACACACCCAATGTCACACACGCAGCACTCTCCCCTTAGTCCAGATATCTCCAGTTTCCACCATGCATCAATATAGTATATATAAGCGTAGTAGAAATAATAAGCAGTGAAATATAGCAGCAAGCGTGTGACTAGCCTAACAGCAGCGTGAGCAGGGGTAAGGTTGGTCAAGGTAAAGGCCATCAAGAAGGCATACTTCCATGCAAATCCTATCATAGTGCGATTATAACAATAAAGTAAAGCAATAGCAGCTCTATATTAGCCATGCGTAATAGGTGCTACGAGATTGGGTGGGATGTGGCACCTTCCGTGTAGTCGTCTCCATACTCCTCACGGTACTCTCAGTCCTCGTCCGTCTGGTTCTCCTCCAAGTCTGCAAACGATCGCATTATAGTCGCGTTAGCGACGTCTATAGAATAGCACAAAAAGCAATGAAAATTCAAAAGAGACAAATACACTCAAACATGGGGTCATTGTGTAGAGCTCGATTTTAGATGAATTTTGGTCCTGGTCTTGTATTTTTCTGAGTTCGTATGAATTAGTTATCAATTTCTGAAGTTTCAATCATTCCTGGAAATGGAAAAGGCTAAATTAATATCGTGGTGACACGTGTCACGCTCCTGTTGGTCCACGTGGCATGCTGACATCAGTATGACGTCAGCATGACATCATCATCTCGGTTCCGAGCTGACAGGTGGGGTCCTGCTGATGTCATCATGATGTCAGCATGATGTCATCTCAGCATGACGTTGACCGGTCAATGGCCAATAAAGGGCGGGCCTCGACTGGGCTGGTTGGGCCTGGATTTGGGCCAGGCTTGGCCCGCCACGTGGCGCGCGCTGGTGCGGCCACGTCGTCTTACTGGGCCACTAACGGGCCGTGGTCCACGGGCGCAGGTGAGGCGCGGTTCATGGTGAACCCGCCTGCGTTGGTCCGTAGACCGCAGAGCCGGTGTATGAAGGACTTGGTCTACTTACTCCTTCCCATGGTTCAGTTCATGTGCATGACGTGGTCATGGTCGGAGCTCGGCGGAATTGCTCGGAACATGGTCGACGTGGTCGTGGTCGGAGCTCGGCGGAGCTGCTCGGAACGTGGTCGACATGGTCGTGGTCGGAGCTCGGCGGAGCTGCTCGGGACGTGGTCGACGTGGTCGTGGTCGGAGCTCGGCGGAACTGCTCGGGACGTGGTCGACGAGGGAAAAATCCCCTCTCTTCCCCGACGGGGCTCCCGCCGGCGGTGAGGTCACCGGCGAGCCCCCGAGGTGGCGCTAGCGTCTGATTAGGGTAGGCAATAGCTTCCCCATGCCCTGGCGACTACGACGGTGGGGTTGGGGCGACGGCTAGGACTTCCTAGGGCTCTGGCCGCCGTGAATGGCGGCGTGGGTTCGTCGGCGTGCATGGACAGGGCTGCAGTGGTAGCAAGAACCCAGTTGGAGGAGCGTGTGAGCTCCACGGTGCTTCTACGGCCACGGTGGGCGTGTTGAAGGAGCTCCTGGTGCTCCCAGTGGCTCCGGCCACAGTGGTGGGGGCAAAACAGAGGCGGTGGCGCTCCGACGAGGTGCGGTGCGGCAACACAGGGCTCCGGTGGGCTTCTTCCTCGGCTAAGGTGAGCGCGGTGTGTCTCTCATCATGGCGGAGCCAGTCAGGGTGTCAACGTCGCCTTTACCGCGACGTAGAAGACGCGGTGGTCTCACCATGGTTGTGCTCTCGGCCATGGTGAGCGTGCCCGTGCATGTGCGCTCCTACTCCGATGTATAACGTCATAGCTGGGGTCCTCCTTTTGGGCTGATGGCAGCGTGCACGGCGCGTCCTGGGTCTCGGCAAGCGTGGCCATGGCGGTCTCCCTAGCTAACCAGTTGGGCTAGGCCGGAGCTTGAAGCTTCAGCAAGGTTTCGATCATGGCGGTGTACGTCGCATTTGGATAGGGAGGTGGTCTCAGCAAGATGGCTCACCGCGGGGAGCTCAAAGGCGATGGTGGTGGTGCAGTGGCGAGGCGAGGCCATGATGAGGCGATGCAGTGTCGTGCCGAGCAGCTTATGTCGCTATAGCTGATCGAGGCGGCGCTCCTCGCTCCGGCGAGGTCCTCCCCGCAGCGGCTTCCTTCTCCTCCTTGCTTCTCCCTCCTCCCTCTCTCTCAGCTTGACGCTGTGTGGTGCTGTGCCACCAACGGTGGCGGCGAACGGGCGGAGGGTTAGGGCTCACGGACGTTGGCTTTTATAGCCGAGCTCCAAGGGCTCCAATGGCGGACGGCGATCGGGCGGTGGTGATACGTGCGGCGCATCCGATGGCTCGCGTGCGGTAGCGTAAGCGCGGCACAAGGGGGAACAAGGTCATGCGATTTGTGTGACCCTAGGCCCGCGCCTGCTCCGCGGTCGGCTCCCGGTCGCGTGGTGGAGGGAGCGTGGGGAAGACGATGCTGTAGCTGGGCGGCTGACAGAGGGGGCCCGTTTGTCAGCTTGTCCTGATGCGGCGGCGTGCAGTGCGTGACGGCTGACTGGCGGGTCCAGCTCGTCAGCGGCTTGTGTGCGGGCGGTAGGGTGATGCTGGGCCGGCTTCGTGGGCCGCGTGAGCGAGTGGGAGGGTAGGCGGGCTTGGCCGGGCTGGCTCGCAAGGCCGAGCAGGCCTGGGCTACTGCTGTTCCCTCTTCTTTCCTATTTCCTTCTCTTTTTCTATTTCTTTTTGTATTATGTATTTATGTTACACTTCTTTCACGTATATAAATCAAAGTGGCATATTTCTCCTTTGGTATAATGCCTCATGGTGATAAACATTGGTCATAGTATATGTTGGGATATTACTCCCATGTTAGTACATTTATTTATAAACGAATATTTGTTAGCTTTTATTAATCAACACATAAACCCAAATAAAATCCAAATCACCATGTTGAATATAATGCAACTTGATGTATGCTATGTGGTAAAACAAATTCAAGGTGATGAGGTGAGATACTTGTGCAAGTCATGTAGGTTTAGTTAGATTACGACTAATGCAACACTTAGGGTTAGCTCCTACAAATGTCACTCGTCATCACATGGGGTTTAAAAAAAATTTGTAGTTGTGATTTTTGGTGTGTGGATTTTTGGGTTGTTACACCCTCCCCCTCTCCCCTTCCTGGGCCCAGCTTGGGCTAGGCAACCGCAGCCGCCGCACCAGGCAGCACCGCGCCTCAACTGCCCCGCGCCGCAGCCGCTGATGGCCAGGGCCCACGAGTCAGCGCCGTCCCCCACCTCTGCCCCATGCCCGAGTCGCATGGAACCGCCGCTGCAAAACCGCCGCCCCGCTCCTGGCGTCGTGGGCGCGTCGCTCCGCTCCCTGGCCTCTTTTAAAAGGAGCCGTGACCCCCGCCGCTCTCCCTGCTGTTCCCCGCTCCCTCTCGCGTCACCTGTGCCCGAGGAAACCGCTATGCCGAGGATCGCGGGTTCCGCCGCCCGCCCCTCCACGCGAACCGCCGTCCCCGAGCCGCGTTCGTCCCCGATTGAAGTCGCGGTGAGCTTCGCCGTACTCCCCTCTCTCTCCCTGTGCTGTCTATTTCTCGTTTCATGGCTTCTTGTGGCCGTTTTGCGTGCGCCGCGAGCTTTCAGCCGTCGGCCATGGCGACCGTCGCCTCAGCCCCGCCCTCCGGCCGCCTTCTTGGCCTGGACGGGTTCGCGAGAACCCCCACCACTCCCCGGTGCCCTCGGTTCTTCGAACCGTCGCCCGTAGGCCCCTAACCGCGCGCGCTGGCGAGCTCTTGCCGCCGTCCATGGCTGAGCCGCCGCGGCTGCTACTATTCCGGCGCCGGTGTCACCTTCTCCCTCCCCAGATCTAATCTGTGTCGCCCGCTCTTGATCCAACGGCTCTCAGAGGCCGATACCCTTTCGCGTGTAACTTTGCTAAAGAGTCCCTCAGTTTCGGATGAATTGAACCCGCCGTCCCTAGCGTAGTTTCCAGAGTACGCTTTCTCGTTTTGAAAACGTAAAGTACACTGTTTTAGTCCAAAATACGTTTTCAGTATTTACAGAAATGCCACTAGATTTGTTTTGCTCATAAAAACTTCGTTTTAGCTCCGAATTGATCCGTTCAAATTGCGTTAGCTTCGTAATTTCATAATCTACGTGTTAGTACCACTGTTAATCAATTTTGCAACTTTTAAATTTCATGGTTAGGTTTAATTAAATAAAGTGCGATAGGAAACCCCGTTTAATTCATAACTTTCGCGTTTTAGCTCCGATTTTCGTGAACTTCGCGTTGACGTGATCGTAGCGAGACGTATATTCTTTTCATAAACATTTTATCTTGTTTTCTATACTGCTGGTGTACTGTTCTAACCGTAGGATTGTTTGCTTTGCATGAATGTTCCTGGAATGTTGTGTGTTGTCGTGTTGGTCGTGTTCAGACGGTGAGGAGAACGTTGGAGACCAAGAGTTCTTCGACGACCAGCAGGACCAGCAAGAGTTTGTGCATGTGTCTACCTTGATGTCCTATTCACTTTAATCATTTACTTATGTGCATGTGTCTAACTTTGATAACCATAAGGACATTCTAGTCATTTAATGACATGACTTCTATGGGTTAATTGCATATGGGTAGATTGCTAGTGCTCTAACTGAACATGATCTATACAATGGTTAATGGTTCTATGGAACTAAAGGTATAACATGACTTCTAACAAATGATCCTTAGGGCAAAGGAGCAAATGACTTTTGATCATGTTGCTCCCGGCCCTCCATAAGGACTTATCTGTCGGCAAAAGCTAGGACTGACAGTGCAACCGTGAGTCATATGGCTCTGACTTTAGCTCAGTAATAGGACCTTTTCTAGCTTGTTAGAGGTTACCTTTATGGCGCAAGAGGGGCTTGCCACGTTGGGTATAGGGCTGCCTCTGTTCCTATGTGTATAGCCGCGATGGATATGTGCCATAGGAAAGGGGTGTTCCTGCATCTGCCTACCGAGGAAACTAGCGGCCCTAACTCATTAGAGAAACCTATGAAATGGCTTCATAGTGTACCCTGCCCGCTCACCTTGGCAGTGACATGGGAGTAATTAACCCGGGCATATGGGAATCACGACTTGCGGTGAATGTGCACCACCTCTGCAGAGGGTTACAAACTGTTATAATAGCTGTGCTCACAGTCACGAGCGGCCCGGAAAACTCACAGAATAATTGGTTACTCATTGCGGTTCATTTATGATGGTATACGATGATAATATGATGCAAATGACTCTGATATCTGCTTATGTGGGATTAAATGGGAGCTTAAGCATAACTTGATTAAACTTGATAATAAAATCTGGACTTACTAAAAGTGCTAACTGCAGTAAACCTGTGTCATCCTTTTTGAGCTACATAACCCCATGTTATCTTGTTAAGTACGGGAAGTACTTATGCTTGTTTACTTTCTATTTTTGGATAAAAATCCCGGATGGGTAACAGATGACAACATGTATGAGGAGTTTCCTGAGGATTTTTTGGCTTGTGGTCAACCAGTTGACCTTCCCTGTGATGGTGTTCCACGAGAGAGAGTTATCTTTTATTTTCCGCTGTGATGTGTAAGACTAAGTTAAGTTATTATCGTGATGTAGGATACACTGTGATGATACTCTTTTATAATTTGTCAACTTGTGGGTGTGACTGATCCCTGGGCACACATGAGTTTAGTGCATTCAATTTTATCCTTAAAATTGGGTGTGATAAATCATGGCAAAGCGTGACTGCAAAACACCAAATGCTCTCTCAACGTCCTTCCTGGCTGCTTCTTGAGCTTGTGTGGAGTGAGACTTCTTGGTACCTTGTGGACTTCTGTAGCTCTTCACAAATGTAGGCCAAGAAGGATAGATCCCATCTGCCAAATAATAACCCATGGTGTACTTATTGCTATTCACAGTGTACTCAATTGGAGGTGAAGTTCCTGAAGTTAGTAGCTGAAAAAGGGGAGACCTTCGAAGTACATTGATATCATTTAGTGATCCTGGTAAGAATTAGCAACAGCGCCACCAAATCATCATCATCCGATTCTTCTTCCTCCCACCATTGCTCCAAAAAATCATCTTCATCATCGGTGAACACCATCAGCAGTATCGTTGTCATATATAAATTTACAATTTCAGCAAAACATAGTCATCAGACAAGCGTCAATGCTCAAGAAGCCACACACACGTATCCTTAACTGTCAATTCTCAAGAAGCCATACACACACGTATCCTTAAGACTAGGAAGGCAAACATACGACCCAGATGTATATTGTCATGTTCAAATCTGGAGCAGATAGCCGAGGCATGCATACCTGGAGCAGAGAGCGCCGGCGTTCACATCAGCTCGCGTCGCCAGGAAGTCGCAGACTGGGACAGGACGCGGTAGCTGGGCGAGTCCGAGTCGCCGGGGAGTTGCGGGGGCCGGGCGAGTCCGCGCCACCGGGGAGTGGTGGCGGCTGGGCAAGTCTGCGCCGTCGGGGAGTTGCGGAGGATTGGCGGCGCTGCGAACCCTAGCGGCGCGCGGTGGGGAAAACTGAGCCTCCCAGCCACACACACACCCGTTCGCGCAACTCTTCCTTCCTTCTCTGCCGTCGCGCAACTGCTCCCTTCTCTATCGCGGCCAGACTCCTCCCTTCTGTCTGCGCCACCACCAGCCTCCTCTTAGACACGTCTACCATCTCTGCTGTCGTGCAGCTGCGTTTCCCATCTCCGCTGCCTCCGTTGGTCCCTGCCATTGCTGCCCGATGTCCACATCTCCCCGCCGCCCGCCATCCATGCCTCCTCGATCCCCTGTAGCAGCCCGCTGTTCCCACCTCCTCCCCCGCCGCTCAGCTGCCAGATCTGCACATAAGGCCACCAGGGATGGCATGTCCAGCTGTTGTGGCCAACTGGCGCTGCAAAGATACCACCTACCCCACTAGGGTCCGTGGTACCCCATCGCCTAGCGCATAAGTGTACCTAGGCGGCCGCGGAGCGACGCCTTGTGAAATACCGGATATATATTATATCTACACGCATAATAAAAAAAATATATCTAGAAAATTTAAAATCTTATAACTTGGAACAGATCGAGTATTTTAGAGTATGTTCTCCCATCTTTAGTAAATCACCTTCCCTAAGGGTACATGCTCATTTATCAGTTTTAATATGTTCATATGCTCATTTTAAGATACTCCAAATCTTACTACATGGAAAAATTTCAATGGAGCTTGTATTTTTTAGTACTCTATTCCAAATTATAAGATATTTTGACTTTTCTAGATACATAGTTTTTGCTATACACCTAAATATACATTAAATAGATATATAGTAAAAACAATGTATCTAAAAATGCCAAAATGTCTTCTAATTTGGAAAGGAGTGAGTATATTGTTAATTTGTTATAATACCGTGATAGTACTACATAAAATAAGTATAACTAGTATACATGGCATACGTGCTATCCTAGATGGTCTGGTATGATCACATACTCTCTGTGTGTCCACTTCGTCGGGCCATATGCACCATAAATCTTAAGATACACATTTATAGGGTATAAGAGTAAGATCAAAGAAGAAAAGGTAGATAAGATAAGACATTTAAATACACAGTGGCAGATCCAGAAATTGATTTCGATTGACTTAGCTAAATTAGTTATAATCTTTTGTAATTGTATAAATTCTACACCTTTTATTAAGTAGCTTTGCTTATGCATGACTAGGGCAGCAGCATGGGCAGCCTGGGCGTAGATCCGCTTTTTGCGTACTTATGGGTAGCAAATATCGGTGTTTACTTTGGTCAAAGAATCTCAATAGAAAATGTAACTGATTATCGGGTGAAATAAAAACAAAAAAATAATTAAAAAAGACTGAAACCATTCGGTAGTTCAATATTCTCTCCATTCCAAATTATAAGACATTCTAACTTTCTTGGAGAATCAAAGAATCTTAAGTTGGACCAAAATTATAGAGAGAATTACAAAAATTTATGACATCAAATAGGTATACTATAAAAATATAATTAATGAAATTTAATGATACTTATTTGGTATCATAAATGTTATTATTTTAATATAAATTTTGTCAAACTCGAGATACTTTTACTTTCTAAGAAAGTTGAGATGACTAATAATTTGGGATGGAGGGAACAACATAGTTATCCTAATAATGTTTTTTGTTTAGAACCATTTAGGATATTTTAGAAGTGTTTGAAAATCTTAGCAGTCTATGAATTTGTATTTCTAGAGACAGTATGGTTCCTACCCGCTGGAGGTCTCTATAGAGATGACTGTTGATGGAGCTGCATCTGGGAAACAAAATTGGCATAGTAGTGAACATTCTCTTTTAGAACATCTATAATAATATAGTTATTCCCATGTTTATTTGTTTAGAACCATTTAGGAAATGTTTCTCATAGCTATAGCTAGCATCTGCTGAGCCGTCTAAGGCCTTGTTTGGATCCACACTAACTAAACTTTTGCGAGCTAATTTGGCTAGCTAAAGTTTAGTTGTGGTTGTTTGGATCATCTAAATAATTGGTTTTTATTTACCATGTTGCCCTTAGTTTTGTTGAGCCCAATATGGACACGGAAAAAAGAGGGGCGATTTTGTCGTTACTCACGCTTTAGCCGGATTGGAACAGCTAAACGGATGGTATACATTGTAGCCTCCAGTTAAAGTTTAGCTGAGTTTTAGTTGTCTCTGTTTGGATCCCTAGCAGCAGCTAAACTAATTTAGCAGCTGAAGTATGTCCGGTGAATCCAAACAGAGCCTAAGAAAAGGACCTAGCATAAGCAGCTCCAACCGTATGCATGGTTTATCATGGTTCCAAATGCCCAGCAGTCACACAGACAATTTAAAATAGAAAATACTATCAATTTTGTAGTTGTTGAACTGTGATGAACAACTTTGTTTAACAAAATGAGCAAGAGCAATTGATACTTGACGGCCTGCTTTTGGGTCCACGTGCAGGTGGCTGGGGAGATCCTACACTTCCTTGCGGACCAGGACTGGGGACCCCGCCGTGCCATCGTCCACCATGTCAGTAGCAGTTTGTGCAAAAAGTAATAACATACTGGTTCATTATAAATATATCGCTGATCAGCATAAATAATCTGGACCTTCTCCAAATTCAGTGTATGCATCCGAGTGTCTATATATTGAAGGTTTACTACAATAATCCTGTACTAGCTAGTTTGTATTTTGAAAGATGAATTATATCAATATTTTATCGCGTCAAATATACACTGCCTTCTTTCTTGAATGATTATGATATCTACTCTTCTTTCTGCACTTTACATTAGTATTCTTTCGGTGTACACACTGGCTTTGATATAGGTCACTGCGGACTGTGCCTAAATAGATACTGTTTGAGTATGTAAATCGAGAACAAGAGAATGAAAATGATTGAACTCAACCTCTCCCATTCACACTGATCAGGTTTATATACACTATGAACCATCGCTTGGTGGGATGACCGATGCCCCGAAGTCGGTAATTTACACTAGCGTATAGTAACTGCCTGATTAAAAAGACGTTGAAGGTTAATCCTAATCACCCCTAGTATATAACAGACAATCCTTGTCGGCTTGTTGCTGCCAGTTGCGCTAGAGCCGGAACTGATCTGATTTCACTGTCTTGTCATAAGCCTAGGATCTGGGCAATGATTGGGATCCTACTGATCGAGCAGTGAAGCCGGCTATCGCTGGCAATTCAGACCACAACCTGGCAGCGATATGACATGATCGAGCATGCATAAGTTGTTGAAACACTTGAGGAGTTAGCACATTTGAAAAGGGGCGAAAAACTAAGTGTTTGGAGGCTTCTGGTAGGCACCGGATATAACTCCGGTGGTGATTAGGACATACCACCTTCGGATGCACCCGCTGATCCTCCAACCGTTATGCAAGGTCCAATGACTCGAGCTCGAGAATGTGACAACTAAATTTATAGGTGACCTCGTTCTTAAGCGATCATTTGTATAGTTTTAAGAATAAATTACTACCTAATGATGTTATCCTATTTAGGAATATTGGAGAGAGTCATGAGGAACTTAGAGGAAGATGTGGAGGCGGAGAAGACCAGCAAGAACGCCCCACACAAGCTAGAGGCCCAGTCCAACTCGACTTCGAAGTTATCATCACCTGGACTGGACAATGATTGATAGAGACCAAGTTACTATAGTGCACCATCTTTATCTCAGAATGACATTGCCTTATTAGTATTATATATGATAGCCCACTTAAAATCCCATTGTGCAGTTTGTTTTCACTTGTATATACTTTGTAGCAATGAAAATGCCCCAAATTTATTATGTATAGAATGAGTAATGTGAGTGATAGGATTCTGTACCAGATTGTTCCTATGGTTAGTATGGCACACGTTGCCTGATGTATGATGCTGTTGCAACATTGCATGGTTTACTTTTGCTATTGCCGTGCAAGCCCATGGTAGAAATCATTACAATTTGCAGGCAAGTAATAAAGAATATATAAGATATTATATTAGGGAATAGAAGACCTGTAAGCCAAAACTTGGCCCATGTAAGCCAAAAGCCCACACCAAACCCTCACCCTCCAGCTTTCCCCTGCCTCTGCTCTGTGCCGCCAGCTTCTGCTCGGCGCCGCCCGTGTTCACATGTCCGCGAAGAGCCACGCCGGCGAGGAGGGCCGAGTTCCGGCCGACTTCCTTGGAGCGGAACCCGAGCCCACGCCCGCGTGGCGCGCCACAGGCCAGCGCACCCGATCCCGGAGGCCGGAAAGGAAGACGCCCGTGGCCCTGACGAATGCCCCAGCTCCCCTGCTCTGTGCCTCCGACACGCCGCCGGCCCCGAGGTCAGTGGCCTTGAGATTTTCTTTTGCTTTTGAGATTCCAACGGATGATTAGCTAGCTTGCTGTGTTGAATTTGCTTCGCTATGTGAGAAGTAGCTAGGACCATAGTGTTGGTTTCTGAAACTACATGGGGGAAGATAATGCAGCTTAATGAAAAGAAGGGTCTAGGGAAGGGTGTCAGTGTCAAGCCTTACTCTCGTCAGTGCACGGGTTCACATTGCTTCAGGTTTACAAAATGCTGATTACATGGCCCATTCCAAATAAAACGGTTTACTGCTGTATGCTGTCAGTCGTTGCAACTAGAGGTCTAGCACTAGTACCATTATACAGATTGAAATTGTCCACTACTTTCCCATTTTTCAAAGAAAAAGGAGTCCATACCCCACACCCACAGTGAAACAAATTGAAAGTAGAGTCAAATAGATAGTAGGCTACAACCAAGGAAAAGAAAACAGTCTACAAAGATCAACATTTGAGCATAGTATTTTTTTTTGAAAGCCCCATGTGCATACTAATTTTCATCACATTTCTCCCAAAATACGGTTTCAATGCTAGGATATAGTAAAACATTTATATGAATGATTTTGTTATTTATTGGAATTGACATTGTAGTTCAGAGGTTGTTGTTTAGTGAAAATGGCATGGTGTTGTTCAGTTATGTGAAATTTTGTTCTGTTCTTCAGTTTTCTAAATTTCAGAGAAGGTTTGTCATCTTGCTTTTTTTGCATACTGAAAGATAGGTAATATGTGCTATGAAATGCAAAGTGGGAGGCCAGGAACGCATGATTGAAACACATGTTATATAGATACCGAGAGCATTCAATTTATTTCATCAGTTATTGCTCGAAAAAAGGGCATCATGCTTTGCTGTTTCTAACTAAGACTTTGGTTATATATTATACGGGGGTGAAGTGTGTTGATTTTAACACTGTGGGCTAGTATAACATCACTAGTTTAATTCTATCAGTCATTAATGTTTCACAGGGAGTTCGAGTTATTCTAAAGGTCTCAAATTTTTAGGTCATCACACAATTAGTTTGTGATACTTAGGGAGTTAGGGGTTACATAAAAACATGTGGTGATTCTGAACTAAACATGTGGTGGAAAAAGCGGTTGTGCGTACTGTTATTGACACTTGGTATTGTTTCCCAGTACGGTTTCCATGTACTGCACCAGTTTCCTATACTAGGAAAAGTACTAATGCTTGTCCCTGACTACATATTTATTTGATCAACTGCCTTGTACAAATCTTTTTCTATAGGCAAAGTGCAACTGCTACAGAGGTACTATGCGAATTACAGTAACTTAGATACACTTCCCAATGATCACAATGTTGAAAATTCTTCTTTGATGGCCAAGATTTCAGCATACACCTCCTCTGTTCTTGGCCGATCCTTGGGTGACATCTCAGAACATTTTAGACCAAGATTTGCGAGTTGCATGGCACAGTGCTGCATTTCAACTATTACTTGTCCTCCGTCTTCACCTTCATGATATCCAGTGAGATTTGGTTCTAAAATGTTATGGATATTCAGTGGAAGTGATGACTCCACAAAGTTGCGGATGTTTACTCCATCCTTAAACATGTCATCAGTTGGTCGCCTTCCTGTAATAATCTCCAGCAGAATAATTCCATAGCTGTAGATGTCACCCTCAACAGAGATTTTGCACCCCACACCATACTCTGCAATGTTGTGTAAAACTTAATAAGAAAGTCCTCCACTTAGCTATTTCAGAAAATTGGCAAAAATATAGATGAGATGTCAATGCATCATTTTCAGGACAAATATCATGTATACATAAGTACAATTCATTCTGATTAAAAAAGCACGAGTGAAACATGTGCTCACCTGGTTCAATGTAACCGATAGATCCTCTTGGTCCTACAGCACTCGATGAATTATTGAATCCAGTTGAAAAGTCAACAGAAAGAAACTTTGCAAGACCGAAATCACTGAGAGATGCAACCATTTCATCATTCAAAAGGACATTGCTTGGTTTCAGATCACGATGTACCAAAGGAGGAGTGCATCGATTATGAAGATAGTCCAATGCAGCAGCAATATCCACAGCTATTGCTATTCGTGTGCCTAAACTCAATGGTCTTTTCGTGCTTTTTATGTAGTCTTTCTGATGGAGCTAGCTTTCTAGGTTACCATTTACCATGTACTCAAGAATGAGTGCTTTGAATTCATTTCCAGTTGGATCAAACGTTGAACATACACTAATCACTCTTATAAGATTCCGATGGCGAATGTTTCTCAATGCCTCACATTCAGAAAGGGAGTTACTTGGTGCTCCAAATTGGTCGAGCCTGAATACCTTTATGGCAACTGCACATTCTTCAACCTTGAATTGACCTTTGTACACCAATCCAAATCTTCCGGATCCAACAAGACTGTTAGGAGAGAAACCATCTGTTGCTTTGAATAAATCACCATACGAGAAATTCTTTAGCTTCTTTAATGACTGGTTGGTTAGTTGCTTTCCTTTCCTTCTCTTCAAAATAATGACAGCAACACATGGTATTGTGACTGCAGCTACACTAGCAAGTGAAAATAGAACAGCTAAAATGTAGGCATGCTTCTTTCTTTGGGGTCGTGATGTCAAGCACTGTGGTACATGTAGATCAGGAGACGTTGCACACAACTTATTGTTTCCTTGGATGTACACATCATTTGGTTTAGCAAAGATGCCGCCTCCAGGGACAGGGCCCTCATAGGTCATTGAAGGATAGATTTAGAATCTGTAAAGAGCTAAGTGACTCCAAAAATTCAGGAATTCTACCAGACAAGTTATTCTGGGAAAGATCCATCACAGTGATGCCCTTTAAGTTGATGAAAGAATCTGGGATGCTTCCTTGCACATTATTTGCTTCTAAGTGGAGTGACTCCAGAACAAGGCATTGACCAAGTGTGGAGGGGATCTCACCTAATAATCGATTGTTGGAAAGACTAAGTGAATTCAGATTGATCAATCCACCAATCTCAAACGGTATGTCTCCAGTGAGTTTGTTATTGGACAAGTCTAAGCCAAAAGAAAGTGTAGATATTGAAAATAGTTCCCGTGGAATGCCTCCGTATAAGCTATTGGAAGAAAGATTGAGTGTTGTCAGTTGTTTGCAGTCCTCTAAACTAGAAGGTATGGGCCCAGTCAAATTATTTTCCTCGAAAAGAAGTTCAGTAAGCGCTCTAACTTTCCAATTGATCTTGGGATTTCTCCAGAATGTTGGTTTTTGGATATGGTCAGAATGGACAAGTTTTGGAGGTTCCCTAGCGTGTCTGGAATTTCCCCTGAAAGAAAATTATTATCTAACTGAATTACCGTGAGATTCGTGAACTTTCCTATCTCTGATGGTATAGAACCTGTGAATTGGTTAAGTTTTAGAACCTTGATCTCTAAGCTTTTTGGGATATTGGTGATATAAGTAGATATTGTACCTTGGAGGTTGTTTCTATCTAACCATAAATTATTTAACTGTGTGCAGTTGACTAGAGAGGACATGAAAGACCAATCTCCAGCTTGAAGCCTATTTGCACCTAGATGTAGGTAACTCAACAAGGTCAGGGATCCCAGTGAAGGAATAACACCCATGAATGCGTTGCTACGGAGATCTAGATATTGCAAATTTGTGACATTGGCCAGTGAAGCTGGAATTGACCTTCAAACCTGCTCCCTTCCAATATCAATTGTGTGATGCTTGTAAGGGTGTTGCCGATACTTGGCGGGAAGCGTACCGGCAAGTTGGTTGGCCCCAAGTCCAAGAAAATTAAGAGAGGAGATGTTATAAAGTGCAGGTGCAACGGTGCCTGACAAGTTGTTGTAGCTGAGGTCTAATGCTTGCAGGGTTTTTAGCTTACCTAAGCTCTCTAGAATCCTTCGTCGTAAACTGTTATGAGAAAGCAGTAAGAAAGCCAGGGAAGAAAGATTACCAAGTGAGCTAGGAATCTCTCCAGAGAGCTTATTTTGATCTCAGCTAAGGTAATTCAGTGCTGAGGAAGATGCCTACAAGAAAGGCGGAACTGACCCGGAAAGGGCATTGTCTGACAGATCTATGTAATACAGAGATGTGGTATTGAGCAAAGCAGTGGGTATCCCTCCAGATAGGCTGTTGTTCTAAAGATTCACCCAAGTGAGGATTTTGCTCTGTCCTAGAAATTCAGGAATGCTTCCTATGATATTGTTGCTGGGGAGAAACAATGCATAGAGATTGGGAAGCAGGCCAAACTGTGGAGGGATGCTTCCCTGAAGATTGTTGTAGCCAAGAATAACGGTCTGAAGGGATGAGCACTGAGCAAGACTGAGGGTTCTCACCTTGGAAGGAGTTGCTATCAAGGTCGGTCGTGTGGAGGCGGGAACATGCAGATATCACCTCTGGTATCTCACCACTAAGGGAGTTCATGCTGAGGTTGACGTACCGAAGCTGGGTTAGCCGGCCAATGTCAGGAGAAATCTGACCATCAAGCTGGTTGTTGGGCATGTGGTGTTAGCCCGAGATCCCTCGCATGGGTGAGCAGTACGCTCACCGGCATTCTTGCACACACACTAGGTGGGAGATAGAAGAGGGAGTGAGAACAGAGCGCGCACACACAACACTAGCATCAGCGTTGGCCGAAGCTCAGCTTGGAGATG
This sequence comes from Miscanthus floridulus, assembly GCF_019320115.1. Taxonomy (NCBI): domain Eukaryota; kingdom Viridiplantae; phylum Streptophyta; class Magnoliopsida; order Poales; family Poaceae; genus Miscanthus; species Miscanthus floridulus. The sequence continues at coordinate 132,109,241 of NC_089588.1, forward strand.
GCAAAACTGAACTTGCTATGTTTACTGAGTTGCCATGTAGGGGATATATACAACTCTACCCATCTAATCCTCGTACACAGACATGTCCTGCCATGATGCTACAGTGACTAGATGTGACAGTAGGGCTGACTTTGGCGCCTGTGGCTACAGTGTAGCAGGGGTCACTTTGGGCGCCTGCCCCCACTACGGGTACAGGGAGAGCAGCAGATTACTTTACAATTCTTCCCCTAATCCTGCTGCTAACCCGAGGTAGGAACTTCCACCATGCCGATCGTCTTCTTCAGCTCTGAAAACCGAAGGCGGCAGAGTGGCTTGGTGAGGACGTCCGCGAGTTGATGACCAGTTTCGATGAACTCGATGACGATCTGCCCTCCATCGACACAGTCCCTGAGGAAGTGGAACTTGACGTTGATGTGCTTGCTCCGGTCATGGAGAATCGAATTCTTCGCGAGGGTGATGGTGGACTGGTTGTCCACCATCAGTGTTGGTGGGTGAGTTTCCACATCGGTCAGCTCGCCCAGCAGCCGGCGCAGCTACACAGCTTGGCACGCCGCTGTGGCCGTCGCCACGTACTCCGCCTCGCATGTGGACAACGCCACCACCTTCTGCTTCAGTGACAGCCATGAGATTGGAGTCAACCCAAGGAAGACGAGCACGCCAGAGGTGCTCCGCCGTCCATCGATGTCCCCCGCCATGTCTGCATCACTGAACACTGTGAGCCGCAGCCCACTTCCGTCGGTCTTGGGGAAGATGATCACCTGATCCACCGTCCCCTTGACGTAGCGCAGCAGCCGCTTCACCGCGGCCTAATGATCCTCTCAGGGATCCTCCATGAAGGGGCTGACGTAGCCCACGGCGAACGCAATGTTCAGCCTCGTGTGGACTACGTAGCGTAGCCCACCAACGATGCTCCGGTAGAGTGTTGCATCTACCTTTGCCGTGGTACTAGCCTTTGTCAGCTTCAGCCGCTCCTCCATCGGAGTCACGCACGGCTTGCACTCGGCCATGCTGCTCTGCTCCAACAGCTTCAACGCGTACGCGCTCTGACCGAGCGTGAGTGCCTCCTTCCCCTGTCTTACCTCAATGCCGAGGTAGTAGGAGAGCGCGCCAAGATCGCTCATTCGAAAACATGCACGCCGGTGACGATCAAGTCGCCCACATACACGTCGACGACGAGCTCCTCCTTTCCCGTCGCCGTGTGCAGAGCACGTGCTCTATTGCGCAATGCATGAACCCAAGCGCGCCTAGCATGGCGTCAAGCTTGGCGTTCCACGCTCGCGGGGTCTGTCGCAGCCCGTAGAGCGCCTTGCGTAGTCGGAACACCTTGTGCTCCGCTCCCTTGACGGCAAAGCCCGGAGCTTGCCTGACGAAGACCGTCTCCGTCAACTCGTCGTTGAGGAAGGCCGATTTCACGTCCTAGTGATAGACGCGCCAGTCCTTCGCCGCTTCTAGAGCCAGCAGCAGTCGGATGGACTCCATGCGCGCTACCGACGCAAAGACTTCCTCGAAGTCGATGCCCTCGCGTCGGACAAAGCGTCGGGCAATGAGGCACGCCTTGTGCTTGACAATGGCGCCGCGCTTGTCCCGCTTGACCTTGTACACCCACTTCAGGTCGATCGAACGACATCGTGGAGGCGGATCAATGAGCTCCCAAGTCTCGTTTTCCTTGATCGCCTTCATCTCCACCAGCATCGCCCATCTCCAGTTGGCGTCGCGCTCGACCAGCGCGAACGTGGGTGGCTCCTTTGCACTGATGAGAAGCAGCTCTAGATCATCGAGAAGCCGACCCACCAGGCCTGAGGACCCTGTGTTGCCGACGATGTCGTCCAGCCTGCGGAACCGCACCTCCTCGCCGTCGTTGAAGGCATCCACGAACTCGCTGATGTCGCTAGGAGGTGAGGCGAACTCGATTGGTGTCGTCGAAGGAGTCCCTTGCTCCGCCTGTGTGGTCGGCACTACTGCTGAAGTGCCTAGCACCACCGTTGAACTGCTCGGCATCCTTCGGGGAGTGGTTGGCACCACTGTAGGACCGCACGGCACCCTTCTCGGAGTGCTCGGCACCACTCCCGGAGTGCTCGGCACCTCTCCCAAAGTGCTCGGCACCACTCCTGGAGTGCTTGTCACCTCTCCTGAAGTGCTTGGCACCACTCCCGGTGTGGTCGGAGCCATTGCCGTAGTGCTCAACTCTACTACTGGAGTGGTCGGCACCACCTCTCCAGTGTCCACCACCGTGGATGACCAAGTGCTTGACGACGATGGTGCTGCTAAAGCCGCTAGCTTCCCCCGTGCCCTAACCATCCCAGTCCCAGGCTGCCTACTCGTCGAGCACGACATCGCGCGAGACAACAACCTTGGCTCCGCATGGATCGTAGAGCTAATATGTCTTGGTGCCCTCCTCACAGCCCAGGAGCACCATCGGCATGCTCCTGTCTTCCATCTTGGTGAGGACCGACTTTGTCTTCTTGACGTGGCCGATGCAACCGAACGTCCTGAGGAAGGACACGCTCGGCTTGTGCCCGTACCAAGCTTCGAACGACGTCACGCCCTTCAGGGCCTTTGTGGGCGCGCGGTTGAGGATGAACACCGTCGTGGTCACCGCCTCACCCTAGAACTTTGTCGGCATGCTCTTCGCCTTCATCATGGATTGAGCCATGCCAACCATAGTCTAGTTCCGCCGCTGCACTACGCCGTTTTGCTGTGGCGAGTACGGCGCAGTGTGGTGTCGCACCACGCCCTGATCCACGCAGTACGCAGCAAACTCCACCAAAGTGAATTCGCCACCGCGATCTGTCCTCACCACGCGTAGCTTCTTCCTAGACTCAGCCTCTGCTCGTGCCTGGAACCTTGTGATCACCTCCGCCGCCTTGTCCTTTCTCGTCAGGAGTTGCAACCACATGTAGCGACTGCAATCATCCATGAGCAGGAGGAAGAACCGCCGACCACCATTTGTGGATGGCGTGATTGGCCTACAGAGGTCGCCATGGATGAGCTCGAGAGAGTCTGCCGCGCGATACTTGGCCATCTTTGGGAACGGCATCCTCCTCTACTTCCCGGCCAGGCAGCTGACACATAGCTCGCCTGCGTGCTTGATGTGAGGCAGCCCTCGGACCATCTTCTCTAGTCGACTGAGCACGTCGAAGCTGAGATGGCCGAACCAGGCATGCCACAGCCAGGGCTCCTCAGTGTGCCGTGCCGCTAGGCACACCGGCTGCTCCACCTTCAAGTCGAGAAGGTACAATCGATTACGTGAGAGTTTTACCTTCGCGAGAAGACGCCGCTCCCGATCCTGAATCTTTAGGATCCCGCTCTCGATCAGTACCTCACATCTGCGTTCATCCAGCTACCCGATGCTAGCACGCAGCTGTGGGATGTAGTACACATCCGTTAGAGCGCGGTGCTCACCGTTCCAACAGCGAAAGATGATGGTGCCACGGCCTCGAATCTCCACCTTCAAGCCATCATCGAACCGCACCGAGCCCGTCACGCCATCGTTGAGCTCGGAGAAAGCCTCCTTAGAGGCCAGTCATGTGGTTGCTGGCGCTGGAGTCCAGGTACCACCTTTGTTCCATCTCGCCGCCCACTCGTTCAAGATGGACTTGGGCGTGTGGCTCATCGAGGTCGATGGCCCATGATGCAGTCCCCTGCTCCGTGGCCGCCTCCTCTGCTTTCCCCTTTGCCTCGACGTCGTGCAGCGCACAGAACATCACCATCAGGAGAGTAGGCTTGTCGTCCTCCACCTGAGCTAGGTGAGCCTTAGCCTTCTTCTCCTTCTGGTTTGGGCACTCCTTGGCCTAGTGGCCAGTCTTCCCGCAGTGGCGGCAAGTGTCCCTGCCCAGGGGCTTGCCGTCCTTCTTCTTTTGCAGGGCCTTGCCACGGCGCTTCCCGTCGCCACCACGACTAGAGGAGCCTTCCCCGGACTGCTTCTGCCTTTTCCGGGCAGTCCACTCCTCCTTGGTCATCGGCAGCTTGCCACCGACTGGTGTTGCAGTTGCCCCTGTGCGGTCATCCACTCCCTGCAAACGTCCTGTCAGATCCTCAATCGATAGGGTCCATGGAGAGAGCGATCTAGGTGAACTTCGGCTGCACGACGTGTAGGTACTTGGAGACTGTCTCCTCGTCATCGATGACGTCACCGTGCGCCGCTAGCTGACTGATGAGGGACTGTAGCCTGAGGGCGAAGTCCTCCACCGCCTCCCCGTCGCGGAACGGTAGGTCGTTGTACTCCCGCTGCCGCTGCTGCGCCTTCGCCTTCTTTGCGCGGTCGGACCCGACCCGCATGGTCTTGAGGGCATCCCAAGCTTCTTTGGCGGAGTCCTTCGACCCCAACGGTTCCCGGTACTCCGGTGGCACGGCGGCTAGGATTGCCTCCAGCGTCGAGCAGTCCTCCTCTTCATCTTCGGTGCCCTGGTGAACCGCATTCCTGAGCCGTCGGGCTCTGAGCTTGACCTTCATGGTCACCGATCACTTGCCATAGTTGGTGCGAGTGAGGACCGGCCAGTTGGCTCCGCCAACTTCCCGCATGGCCCTCTTGATGACCACCTCGCGACGCACCGGCGACCGGGACTGCCGTAGCGACTTCTCGCCACCGTACTGACTGCCGTCGCCCTCCATCGTCGCAGGCGAACACCCAACCTCGCTTTGATACCACTTGTTAGCCCGAGATCCCTCGCACGGGTGAGCAGTCCGCTCACCGGCGCTCTCGCACACACACTAGGCGGGAGGCTGAAGAGGGAGTGAGAACAGAGCGCACACACAGCACAAGCACCAGCATTGGCCAGAACTCAGCTTGGAGATGGCTGAGTTGCCGTGTAGGCGATATATACAACTCTATCTATCTAATCCTAGTACACAGACATGTCCTGCCATGCTGCTACAGAGTGGAAATGTTAGAAAAATATCAAAATGATTTAGAATAATGAAACCCCACGTTTGCCTAAACTTTGTATTTGCATGTGATGTATAGTATCAGGCATTTGACCAATCAACAAGACTACAAGAGCAAGTGATGATGTTTAGTAACATGCGCTTTTTCTTCTTTTTTAGAAATAAACATCGGGTTTGCCTGGCATAGATTAACAGAGGAGGATTCGAAGCAAAGAAAATGAGAGATTTCAAACAGACCAAAAAACGTCTCGGTCAACTATACAAGCTCTGAAACAGGACTCGCATTATGACCAAACGACCTAATACCCAGGAATGATTTCTCGCATTTTTTTTCTTCTCCTCACACTAGACACCAAGTTCCGGGCCATTCAGTTAGGGCGGCTCCAACGGACCAGCTCCGAGCTAGCTCACTTGGATTTTCGTCTACGTGGATGAGAGAGGGGACCTGAAAAACTCGTCGCTACGATGAGTTACTCGCTAGTCGATTTGCGGCTCCCAAGACAAAGCACACTCCATCCGCCCTGTTACTTTCGCTCTTCATCTCAAATAAATAAATAAATAAAATACTCTTACGGAGGAACCTATCGGATGAGTCAAATTGCAAATAGCTAGTGGCTGTCTATTTCCGTCGAGGACGTCCTTGACTAAAAAAAAAAACGCGTGCAACAGCGGACAGTCACCCACTCACCCTCTGCTATTGCAGCAATGGAAGCCATTCAACCTCGTCACCAAGACTCACTGGTCAATAGTCTGACGTGAACGGCACTGATTTTGGAAGATGTAGTGAATGGCCACTGAGTTCATAATATGGTAGATGACTGGTCACGATGCCGATGTGTGTATGCCGCTTTAATGACCTAGACTCTCTCTGCGCCATGATGTATCGATTACGATATGCTGATGTATGTAACAAGTAAATTTGACTCAGTTCGCTCTGAATAGGCTAGTACGGATGTGTGTACAATACAAGACTGTCATCCTCTTCTATCTTTTTTTTAAAAAAAAAATAAAACAACATGTGTATGAACCCATGCCCTTGTAAGGGCTACAATTTTAAGAGAAATAAGTGTTAGAAATTTGTGATCGAACTTTGTACTTACAACTAACTAAAGTGCTTATCTTTGCATGTGCACGCTTTCACTGTTCATTTGCTAACACAGTACGGATTAGATACTTCATATCTTTAACCCAACAAATATAATTTTATAAATTACTATATATGTTTGACCATTTATTATCATAGTTTCTCTCCTTGATAATGCTTCCACGTGGGCGTCCGTCCGATCTAGACGCACTCCGACTTTTTCGCGCGCGCTGCTCAATCCCGCCTGCGACGCGCGCCTTGCCCGCGAGACTTGCTCCCTCCCATGCTCACCCTTCCCGTCACGCACCTGGCCCGAGCGGATCTGATCCGGACGGCCATCCCTCCGCGCGGCCTCATCCTGCATGTGCGATGCCTCTGCTCTCCCCATCTCTCGCTCTCTATCTCGCGTTCGCTAACAGCAGAGCGGCTCCCTAGCCTCTTCCCCAACTCCCAACGCCACCGGGATGCCTCGCCGTGGCTGCCCCTGCCGATGGCTGTTAGGCACACGTGCCGGGGCGCCTCGGCTCGTCCCCGACCAAGCTAAGGACACCCATGAACGTGGCCGGATGCTACTGGTGCTCACGCGCCGCCGCTCGTCGCCGACACCCACCACGACGGCCGGAATTGACCGGCCCAGGCCTTCCCTCCTCTTTGTTGCAAATGAATGTTTCAAGTATTTTAGACGTTTCAAAGGTATGTTTCACATGTTTCTTATGGATGTTGCAAAAGTAGATCGAAGGATATTGCACATGTTGCATATGTTGCAAGTGTTTCAGAAGCATATTGCAAGCATTTGTTCAAAATGTTTCATCTGGTCCAGACGTATGTTGCAAGTGTTTTGATCTAGATGCACGCATATGTTTCACATATATGTTGCAACAACAAGTTTCAAATATTTCATCTTTTGAGATGTATGTTGCAAGTGTTTTATCTGAATGTTGCATATGTTTACAATGACTATGTTGCAAGTGTATGTTTCAAATATTTCATCTATTTCTGACGTATGTTTGCAATTGTTTCATCTGGGTGTTGCAAAAGTAGATCTCGATGTAGGGTTGTTGAGCGACGAAGAGAGAGCTAGCGCGTGAGCCATGGCGGCGTTGGCTGGTAAGCTGGCGGCAGCGCTCCACCGGAGGACGATAGGGTCACATCTGCGCTGGCGTACATGGCCCGTTCCCGTATGACATGCTGCCTTCGCTGCCCCGCCGAAGGTCCTAGAGCAGAAACTTGTGGCACAACGCGGGGAGATGCAGAACCTGGCTATGGAGAAGGACCGGCTTGCTGCAAGCCATGCCGCAGGTGACGCGGGCGCTGCGAGGATGAGACCCCGCATGGTGACGCGGTGAAAGATCGTAAATGGCTAGAGGGGGTGAATAGCCTAATTAAAAATTCTACAAACCACTAGAGCAAAGTGTTAGACACAAATTAGGCGATAATGCGGTTTTGCTCTAGCTCTACTAGAAAAAGCAAGCCACCTACCAAAAGTCTATTTTACTATGATCTCTATGGCAATCAATGGCTATGTCACTACTTCTATTCTAGTGACCTAGCTAGAAAACTAATTACAACTAAATACTACAAGCTACTCAACTAGCTAAGCAAGGAGACAAGCACTACCACTACACAATTGAAAATATGAATGTAATGCAAGAGTGATAGAAGATTATACCGAAACCGGCAAGAGACTAATCAATCACAATAATACCAATGAGAGACAATGATTTATCCCCGAGGTTCAATTGCTTGCCGGCAATCTACGTCCTCGTTGTGGCAAGACACTCACTAGGTGGCTCACGCGCGAATAGGCATCACACGCCTATCCCTACACAAGGGTGCCGTAAGAACCACATGAGTGAGGCTACACAATGCCACGAACAATCCACTAGAATACTTTTTTGCGATCTCCAACAGGGACTAAGGTCAAGAACCCCTCACAATTCAATGATCCGAGCCGGCAACAATCACCAATAGCTGCTCAACGATCCCACAAGTTCTGGGCCGGCTAGGTGATGGCAATCACCAAGAGTAACAAGAGCTTGACCATCCCAACTCGCCCAACTAGTGCTACAAGATGCAACAACACTAAGCAGTGCACTAGAGGCTCTCCAAATCTCACTCAAATGATGAAATTATGGATCAAAGTGGGTGGAGTGTGTCTCTCAGCCCTCAAGAAGTGTGCACAAGTGTGTGAGTGCCAAGAAGGTGGCCAAGGCCGGCCACAAGGCCTATTTATAGACCCACCAAAGAATCCAACCGTTATGCACTTGGGCCAAGTTTATGTGTGGGCATCGGACAAGTGGTGGTGCACCGGACACCCTGTTCAGTGACCCCAATGGTCGAATTCCAACGGCGAACTAGCCGTTGGCTGTCAGTGGCACCGGAGAGCCCGTCCGGCCGTCCGGTAGCCCAAAACCGAGATATTCATGTTTTCGGTAGTCTCCAGAAAAATACGGCGGTGCACCGGACAGGGCACCGGACAGCCTGTCCGGTGCACACCAGACGCACCTGCGCGCTAAAAAAGAACATGAACTACAACTGCATTTTGGTGCACGGGATAGGCTGTCCGGAGCACCGGACACCCGTGCAGCACTAGCAACAAACATCGCCTCTCACTGACATGCATGCACACACACTATTCCTCAACCAGAAATTCTTGTTGAGCACAAAGAATTTCTTGTTGAGCATCTCTCTCTCACAGCACAGGAAATGGAGCTGCTGTTCTCTCACCATCTCTCTCTCTCTGGTCCCCACACCTCTCAACAAGAATTTCTTGTTCATGAGGGAGAATTGCCGGTTGAGCTGCACCTTCTCTATTTTCACCCTTTTCAAAGTTGTAACCTTCCAAAAATTGCCAAAACAATTTTAGCACTTGGGTTAGATTTTTCACAAAGATTTTAAAAGGGTTTTTCATAAACATTTTGCATGCTTCTCCGAGTTACACTTAGGCTTATATGCATATACAAAGTATTCCAACACCTAGTGGCACTAGATGACCGAATTGTTTGATAAGAGCTCCCCTCTTAATAGTGCGGCCATCTATCCTAAATCCAATCACGCACTGTATTGCGTCTTGACCGGCAAAATAAAATCCCTACTTATATCTTTGCCTTGATCTCCATAGAGTTTTTTTTTCTCTTTCTTTTTTTCCAAAGTATAACCCTTGATCATCATCACATGTGGCCATCTCCATCTTGAGTGCCACCTAGCTCCACCTTGGTGTGAACCAACCTATCTCATATATCACTTAGAGCAAAGGGTTAGTTCACTTAGGTTTCATCAATTATCCAAAACCAATCTAGGGCTTTCAATCTCCCCTATTTTGGTAATTGATGACAACCTTCACAAAGATATGAATTAAATTCAATTTTGAATTTGAGTTGCTTGTCCAAGCATTTTGATCATGAATAAGATTTGGACAATCACCACAAATTTAAATTTTGTAGTATTAGCTCCCCCTACATATGTGCTACTTGAGTTTGGTTCAAATCATTCACATATGCATAAATAGGAGTTGTGGGAGAGATACTACTACCAAATGATGCTAAGGTGTAAAGAATGGACCTTTGAAGCGTGATACCAATCAGAGTGCAAACTTATACCATCCTTAGCACCATGACTAGCTAGATACATCAAAACACTAGATACCTCATGAGATCAACATTATAAGCAAGGTTCTTGTACCATATGAGAAACAACACAATATATCTAGCTATCACCTATGCATGCTAGTTATCAATTCATCATTCAAATTCTAAAACTAGCATACACCACACAAGCATGGATATCAAATTTAAAACTTTGTGCAAATGCAAACAAGTATACATGAATATGCACATATCAAATGCAACAACCAAGTTCATGAGCTTGCTCGCCCTACTTGTGTGCTTCAAATTTTATTGATCCCCTTCTATTCTTTAATGTCTCTCCCTTTGTCATAACATTCTATCTTTGATCTCCCCCCTATCTTTGTGACTTTCTCTCCCCCTTTGTCATTAATTAACACAAAAAGTATTCACCAATTTTATGTAGGTAGAGTTAGTCAACTTGAAATCAATGGGGATGGATATGATGGTGAGGATCATTGATTGATTTGGTTCAATCTAGATTACTTGCATAATATATTTAACTCGGTTTGAACCAATGACAAGCTTCTTTACACATCTTTCAATGGTTATCTTGCCAATGTTGAGTTAAACACTTGATTGCTCATTTTCTAGATTAAACACTAGGTTAACAAGCCCACAAATATGTCATATGCTACCACTAGATCATATCAAGCAACGAAGCAATAGTGGCACCATATAAGCATCAAATTCTTTTTATTTTCATGAATGAGCCTTATTAATACTAGGATGGACTAGATGCACTAAACATGTTCTTATCAACATATGAATGCACATGCTAAACAACTTTACCTTGCTTTGTTGGAGGAGAGGCATGTCATATAAGTGGAGGTGCATCAACACATATTTGAGAAGTTAAGTATGTTCAATTCATTCCTTAGCTTGCAAAACCTCTTCTCATCAAGTGGCTTGGTGAATATGTCGGCAAGTTGATCTTCGGTGCCCATACTCCCATTCCTCCCCTTATATCCGGAGGAGGGTACGGTGTACAAGTCAGTTTCAGTTCTAACCTAAGGCTTCTCTTTCGGGTGCTCGTCGTTCCTCGTCTTGGCATCATCTCAAGCTTCTTTATCATTTAGGAGGGGGCCGACAACGTTGTAACTACTCCCTAACGTCGCTGCCACAGACTGACGCTTGACTGTCAGGGGCTGCCTGCCGTTATTGTGCGGCCTCCCACGAGTGAGCCTTCTCAAGGCTTCCTTGGCATGCAAGTTGCCTCCCCTGCCCAAAGGGGCTAACGAGTGGGCCCAGAGCCCTCTGACCTTAGGGCTTGGGGAGTCCCTTGTCCTGATGCGCCACGCCCGATGGCGACCCTATAGAGGGAGTGGCCGACACTGCCTCGTGGTTGTGGAATGGATAGACTGTGCAGCGCCTCTGTGTTTGTCAGGCTCTGGGCACTTGACAGATTCCTGGGCTAGCTTTTGGCCTTTTTTTGCCGCACGAGCGTGACTTCCCAATAGTTTCTCATCGTCGCGGGTTTGTAGTCATCTTGGGTCATTCCTGTGTGACAAGATTACTTTTTGAATAGTTAAGTTCCCTAAGTTGTACTCGGGTTAGCCATTCCCTCATTGGGTTGGGCTATATGACAATGGCTTCGGTAGCCAGGAGTACCGCACTCGTGTTGATAACGGGTAAGTCTGTGAGATCCCCAAGTTTTCGGTTAGCCGGTCTTTGGTCTTAGGCCCCTGAAGGCGGTTCTCAGTTTCCCAACCGAGCCACTTGTTTGGTTCCTGAGCCTGTTGTGTCGGGCTTGGGGGCTCGTTGCTGGTCTGGTCCGCCTCGAGGCGTTCTAGCTTCGGCCGCTTGTGGTCGTCCATGAATGTCCCTCACACTTTAAGTTTCCTTGGGTGGCCTAGAAGCCCTGTAAGGACGGCTTTGAACCCTTGGTGGTGTCCCGTTCTACGGGTTGCTCCCTGCCAGTTTGCAGGGCGGCGCTTCTTATCAGGGGGTTAGGATGTCAAAATGGAACAAAGAAAACAAACTTGGGATGAAAACAACATAATTGTTTGATGTTCCTTGCATTGTCATACTCCTCCCCTTGGAGGTTACTAATCTTGAAGGCTCCTGGTTGAATCACTAGAGAGATTTAGAATGGCCCTTCCCATGGCGGGGACAACTTGTGCGTCCTGTTTGACAGCATTGCCTTCTGGAGAAATAGGTCACCGACGATAGAATAGTGCCAGCAAACACATGGTGCGTGGCAGTGACGGATTCGCTGCATGTACCTTGCCGATTGTACGACAGCGATGTTTCTGACTTCCTCGAGTATATTAACATTGACTTGGTGTTGCTCCTTGGCTTGGTTCTCATCGTAGGCCTGGATCCTTGGGGACTCGAAGTCGAGGTTGGACGGGATGACAGCTTCGACGCCGTATACAAGAAAAAATAGTGTGAACCCGATTGACTGGTTCACACTCGTCCTTAGGCTCCACAACAACGACAGTAGTTGCTCCAACCACCTTGATCGAAATGCTTCTAGCTATTACACAAGTTCCATTATTCTCAGCAAAATAGTGTAGCAATCACAATGGTCAATTAAGTACCATTGGACCCAGCATCTATAGTAAACCACTCAACCTCAAATACGATAACAACTTATTTATGTTCACTACAAAATGTTTATAAGGATTGCAAACATTCAATTAAATACTTATGGACCTAGTAACTATAATGCACTATCTATCTTATAATGGCATTGCCAAAGTATTACGATGGCCCATTTATGGTTATGTTGTGTAGTTTGTTTTCACTTATACTCTTTGGTGGTGCACCAAACATCTCCGATGCACACTGCAAAAGTGTAGTTTGTGCACAGCGGCTAATTTGAGGGTTTGGGGCTATATATACCCCACATCCAACAAAATATTGAGAGTTGGAGCTGAGGGAAGTTGGTAGTAAGTTGAGGCTCATCATTTATTGCTCTAGCCACCAAAATTCTTTAGGGATGATTAGGTGATTAGCAGTAGTGCTTTGCAAACTATTTAGACTAGTTAGACCACCAAATAGTGCTTGCTCTATGATTAGGCTTACTGCTTAGTGAGGTTTGCATATCTCTTGATATCTAGTGATTGCATGCACCAGTGTTGTACCTAGAGGGGTTTGTAACTTTGTGAGATCATGTCACAACAACTGTGTTTGTGGTGTGGCCGCCGCCGACATACCAAATGGAACGAGGCCCGTGGTGATTCGGCAAGAAGCTCGAGATGTTGAGAAGCGGTCCGAGAGAGGCTACATGGAAACCCACGTGTGCTTAGGGAAGACTCATGGGCTATCTATGGAGTGACCCGTGACCGAGAGCTTCACCCTTGCTAGAGGCTCCAACAAAGATTAGGAGAAGCATGAGCTTCTTGATACCTTGGGAAAAATCATCATCATGGGAGTTTGTATTTCTAACTTATTTACATTTTTCGCCCTTACTTGCTTTTCTAGGTTATGTGATTACCTTTCCTAGTCTAGCTTGGTAGGATATTAGTTGATAGGATTGGAACCTAGGTTGCATAGTGTCGCGGTTTTGTAACAGCGGCAAGTAACGTGGTTGTTCGTCAGAAGTCAACGTGTGAGTCTCAGGTGGCTCGGTACTAAAAAACACAAGAGGGACACTGTGATCTATCTTGGTTCGGGCCTCTAAGCCCTATGTCCAGTAGTGTAGTGTTCTTCATGTTAAGGAGCACCCAAATTGAGGGGTTACAATGGAGGAGATCGAGAATTTGGCAAGGGATTGCTTGGTGCTATCCTACGACTCATTAGAGTTCTTCCTCATTGAGTAAGAAACTGACCTTCTCTAGCTGAGGTTCTCGGGGGTTCTTTTGAAGATCGTCTACTGTTCTTCTTGTTGGGATCATCCCCCCTTCTGCAAGGGACGACCGTCCCATTATATTCAGAGGAGGGGTCGGGTACAAGTTGATTTGGGTTTTAGTCTATGGTCTACGTGCGTCGGGTGTAGAGTGTGCTGCCTCGGCATGGATGGACCTTGCCTTCAGCGCGTTGGGAGGAGTCAATGACGCTGCAACTGCCACCTGACGCCACTGCACCACCTTGATCTTTACAGTCAAGGGCTATCTACTGCAGTGTGGCCTCCCCGGGTGAACCTTCTCGAGGCCTCCTTGACCGTGAAGGAGTGGCTCTTCAACTAGTTGCCTAACCCTATCGAAGGAGTGGCCGACAGAGCCTCATAGACGTTGAATGGGTAGACAGCGTGGAATCACCGTATCCACCAGGCCTTGGATGCCTAGCAGGTTGCCCATGGCTTGGGACGTCAGTTCATCGTCCTAGTGCTAGCTCGGGCCCACACTGGGCTGGAGTCAGGCTCGAGCTGCCATCGCTCGGCAGTTCGGGGCCTTGGTGAGCCCCCCGAGCCCTGAGCAGTGGCCGTAGGCATGTTTGGGCTCCGCCTAACTCCTTACTAGAGGGTATGTGCGAGCGTACCCAATGGGCCTGGCTCTGTCGGTGTTTAATGACCAACAACCTGTCACGGGGTTACCTAGGACAGTGTTTGTGGAGCTTCGGTGTATGTAGAACTCAACGGTGAACGCAAAGACAACGGTTTATACTGTTTCAGGCTGCTAAGTTCGGCGTGTGGCTTTGCGTTAGATTGTATTGTATGATGTCTTTTGTCTGCCCATCTAGGGAGCCCTGCCCTCCTTTATATAGTTCAGAGGCAAGTCTCCTAGTCGGTTACAATATAGAAGTCCTAGTAGGATTACAAGATTGCAGTCTTACTAGGATTACATATGGGGAATTCTAGTCGGACTAGGTCTTCGCCTTTCCTTGTGAGGTACCCGGGGACTATGTCCCATAGGCCCCTGACCCCAGGGCGATCTGTAAGATCGGTCAGGGGGGAGGTCCGTCGGTCGACTTCTGCTCTCCCGGGGACTTAGCAAACCCCTATGTTAGACTCTCGTCACATAGCTCTTTTACGTTAGAGATATAACAACACACTTAGTGAGACTGTAGTTTATACGTAGACATATATCTTGCATAGGTTTTGATAAGTATGTTTTAAAGACCAATAAGTTTTAAAGTTCTAATTTACTCCCCTCTTATAAGATATTATAGTCCCTTCAGGTGATTCAAGTGCAAAATCCCACAGTTATTTAGGTTGATGCACCAAGTTATTCCTCCGTCACGAAGCAAAGCCAGCTGCATTGAAAGAGTAAATCAGGTAATCCATGTAATTCTCGCAATAACAAAGGTAATCCATGGAACGAAGAGTTTTTTTTTCCTGAAACACAGACACATGCACTGCACAGTGACCCCTATAAACACAAGCAAACATGCCCTGCACTTACCCCCTGAGAGTGACTTTAAAAGACCAGACTGGTAGAGATTAAGATTGACCAAGTTCCCATGGAAAGAATAGTGCCATGAGCTAAGCATGGTTCGAAAAGAAAAAGTAAATAAGATATCCGTTTGTCTAAAAACTGAAGGTGCATATAGAAGTGACAGAATATTTATATCCTTCAGCTTTAAACATTAAACAAATTAATACATGTATCAGCTTAGTTTCTATAGATGTATAACAATCTGGAGACGGGATCATTTTGGAGAGAGCGTTCAATTTATCAAAGACAACAAGTAACTTCATGTCATTATTTGGCATAAAGAACGTCCTACGGATGACATGGTGGATGATGGCATGGCACTCTCGGATAACGCCCTGGGCAACTGCTTGTAGCATCCCCGAAGCCACCTGCACATGGATGCAAAAGCAAACAGTCAACTGATCTTCATCTGTCTCACAAACAGTCTAAGCTTATTTTGGAGGGTTCGGAACAAAAGCTACGAGAGACATTATCTTAAAGAGAAATTGCTCTTAAACAAGAAACGAGGGGATAACTATCAGTGTGACATGAGAAAAATATACTATTTAAACATAAACATTACCATCTCAAATAATTCCTCCGAAAAATATGAACTCTAGCCAGCTTATTTCGGTTGGCTAATCTGGTATCGTGCTAATTATAAGTTGGAGGTAGAAACTATATATCAAAATAATCTAATGTAAACAAATAAATTTTAAATTCATGTGTGCGATTAAGCCAGATCACTAGTAGAGAAACGACCTTTGATCCACTTCGAAATTTGGCTGTAGTCCCGGTATTTTTCGCACCCGGGACTAGAGAAATCTTTAGTTCCGGTTGGTAGCTCCAACCACCGGTTGGAGCTACCAACCGGGACAAAAGGTTCACTTTTACTCCCGGTTGGTCCCTCCAACCGGGAGTAAAAGTCTACTCCCGGCTGGAGGCTCCGTCCGGGACTAGAAAGGGACCTTTAGTCCCGGTTTCTGTCTACAACCGGGACTAAAGGTCCCCTCCTATATACCCCTTGTTCCTCCCCGAGCCTGAGCCACTTCGAGCTCAGTGTTCTTGCTTCATCGCCGGCCTCTCTTCTTCCTCATCACCGGTGATCACAAGATTTCTTCCATTCCTCCATCCATTCTTCGGTTCTAAAGGTTACCAACTTTATACTCTCATGTTTCATCAGTAGCTTATTTCATTTTATGGACTAGATATATGTGGTTTTTTTATGGTAGATTTTTTTTATGTGTAAGCCATTTAAGCTCAAAATCACTTTAAAGTTTGCATATTTGGATGAAGGAAGGTTAAAGTAGTTATTGAAAACTAGTATTGAGCTTTCATTTCTAGCATGCATAGCACACTTCATGCTTTAGAGATATAGAGAATTTTAGAGTTTTTTTAATTTTATTTGTTTATAAAATGAAATTTTTATATTATATTAAAAATGAGTATAGAGAGTAGATGGCAACTGCTTCCGGGTCCTCGGCCTCTCATCGGGTTACAAAGCGACTGAGGTCGGACCTCCCTCTCATTGCATGCGGCAAGTGTGAGGAGAAGATTGTGATGGAGTACTGGGTGAGGAAGGAGTGTCCCAACAAGGGCCGTATCTTCTACAAGTGTCCGGATCGCAATGTGAGTTATTTTGTCGCATTTGATGATTATAGTTAATTTATACTTATTTTCATGATGATTGTGATTAAAGTTCTAATTTTTTGTTTTAATTTTAGTGGGATGGCACTGGATGTTCAGGCTGGTACTGGGAGGAAGAGTATGTTGAACACGTGCAAAACTCTCTTGCATAGGCGGTTACGGCGGCTGATGAGGCAGTGATCCTACGGAAGAAGCCTATAGATGTTGAACAAACGCATGATCTGTCTGTTTTAGTTGGGATTGGTTGCGAAATCCTTATGCTGCTGAAGTGCATTTTTGCTTTAGTTTTTTTAGTGGTAGTTGGGATTGTCTACATTGTAGCGAGACTTTCATAAATTAATACCTTGTGTGGTGGCATGCATGTTGTATAATTAACTAATTATGTTCTAGGTTTTTTGATATTGTATGTATGTCATGTAATGCAGATGAGACGACATTGGATGTACAATGCTGATCGCCGCTCCCAAGAGTTCATTGAGGGCGTGCATTCTTTCTTACATGTGGCCGAGGCAAACAAACACGATGGTTTCATGTGCTGCCCATGTGCCATATGTAAGAATTTGAAGGAATATGCTAGCTCAAGGAGTCTTCATTCACACTTGTTGAAGTCGGGTTTCATGCCAAACTATATTTGTTGGACGAAGCACAGAGAAACAGGGGTTGTAATGGAAGAAGGTAAAGAAGAACAATGGGACAATGATGACATTATTGTTGAATATGGGGCCTTCAATGATACTGCAATGGGGGAAGCTGAAGAAGAGGTAGGGGCAGAAGATGAGCCTGCTGATGATCTTGGTCAGGCCATTCGTGATGCACAAAGAGAATGCGAAAGTGAAAAGGAGAAGATCAAGTTCGAGTGCATGCTAGAGGATCACAAGAAATTACTATACCCAACTTGTGATGCGGGGCAGAAAAAGTTGGGTACCACACTGGAATTGCTGCAATGGATGGCAAAGAATGGTGTATCTGACAAGGGATTTGGGGAGTTACTGAAAATCCAAAAGAAGATGCTTCCAAAGGATAACGAATTGCCCGCCACTACATACGAAGCAAAACAGGTAGTCTGCCCTTTGGGATTAGAAATCCAGAAGATACATGCATGTCCTAATGACTGCATCCTCTTCCGTGGTGAGGAGTATGAGAAGTTAGATGCATGCCCGGTATGTCATGCATCACGGTATAAGATCAGGCGAGATGACCCTGGTGATGTTGAGGGCGAACATCCCATGAAGAAAATCCCTGCCAAGATTATGTGGTATGCTCCTATAATACCATGCTTGAAACGTCTGTTCAGAAACAAAGACCATGCAAAGTTGCTGCGATGGCACAAAGAAGACCGTAAGGTAGACAATATGTTGAGACACCCTGCTGATGGGTCCCAGTGGAGAGCAATCGATAGAGAATTCCCGAAGTTTGCAAATGACGTAAGAAACTTAAGGTTTGCTTTATGTACGGATGGTATGAATCCTTTCGGGGACCAGAGCAGTAGTCATAGCACTTGGCCTGTTACTCTATGTATCTACAACCTTCCTCCCTGGTTATGCATGAAGCGTAAGTTTATTATGATGACAGTGCTCATCCAAGGCCCAAGGCAACCTGGCAACGATATCGATGTGTACCTGAGGCCACTAGTTGAAGAACTTCTACTTTTGTGGAACAGACCAGGTGTACGTGTGTGGGATGAGCACAAACAGGAGCACTTTGACCTGCGAGCATTGTTGTTTTTAACAATCAATGATTGGCCTGCTCTAAGTAATCTTTCAGGACAATCAAACAAGGGATATAATGCATGCACGCACTGTTTCGATGACATTAAAGGTATATTCTTGAAAAAATGTCGAAAGGTCGTGTACCTTGGCCATCGTCAATTTCTTCCTGCGAATCACCCCCTAAGAAAGAAAGACAAGCATTTTAAAGGTAAGGCAGACCACCAGACCAAGCTGGGCAACCGAACTGGTGAGGATGTACTCAATATGGTCAAGGATGTGAAAGTAGTATTTGGAAAGGCACATGGCAGCGAACCTGTTCCGAACGACGCCGATAGTCATGCACCCATGTGGAAGAAGAAGTCCATATTTTGGGAGCTACCCTATTGGCAAGTCCTAGAGGTCCGTAGCGCGATCGACGTGATGCACCTAACGAAGAATCTTTGTGTGAACCTGCTAGGCTTCATGGGTGTGTATGGGAAGCCTAAGGACACACTTGAAGCACGATAGGACCTACGGTGTTTGAAAGAATGAGACAACCTGCATCCAGAGAAGACAGATGATGGACGCCATTACTTAAGTCCTACCAGCTACACTCTTAGCAAAGAAGAGAAGGAAAGAATGTTTGAATGCCTAGCAAGCATCAAGGTACCATCTGGATTCTCCTCGAATATAAAGGGTATAATAATTGTGCCAGAGAAGAAATTCCTAAACTTAAAGTCCCATGACTGCCACGTGCTCATGACACAATTGCTTCCCATTGCATTAAGAGGAATTCTACCTCTAAATGTACGTCTAGCCACCGTGAAGCTATGTGCATTCCTCAATGCAATTTCTTAGAAGGCAATCGATTGAACGGATCTAGCTAAACTACAGAATGATGTGGTTCAATGTCTTGTCAGCTTTGAGTTGGTGTTCCCTCCTTCCTTCTTTAATATCATGACACACCTCCTAGTTCACCTGGTCAAGGAGATTAGCATTCTCGGTCCTATGTTCCTGCACAACATGTTCCCCTTTGAGAGGTTCATGGGAGTCCTAAAGAAATATGTTCACAACCATGCTCGACCAGAAGGAAGCATCGCCAAGGGCTATGGAACAGAGGAGGTCATTGAGTTTTGTGTTGACTTTATTCCCGACCTTGACCCGATTGGTGTTCCTGAATCGTGACACGAGGGGAGACTAAGTGGAAAGGGGACACTAGGGAAGAAACTATATATTGGTATGCAGGACAATTATTTTAATAAAGCACACTACACAGTTCTACAAAACTCCTCTTTGGTGGATCCGTATATTGAGACACATAAAGAGTTGCTCTGATCCAAGTTTCAAGGGGGAAACTTTCAGCGACTGGTTGCGAAAAGAATGTCAAGGTGATGAGAGTATTGATGAGCAACTTTATTTGTTGGATAGGCAGCCATCGTGGCATATCCTCACATACAAAGGGTACGAGATAAATGGGAATACATTTTACACACTAGCCCAAGATAAAAGGAGCACCAACCAAAACAGTGGTGTCCGCATAGATGCCACCGACCCTAATGGAAATAAGCAAACATATTATGGCCGCATAGAGGAGATATGGAACTAAACTATGCACCTACTTTTTAGGTACCTTTGTTCAAGCGCCAATGGGTAAAGGCGACTGGAGGCGGGGTAGCAGTCGACAACCAGTATGGAATGACAACCGTGGACCTCAACAATATTGGGTACAAAGATGAACCGTTCGTCCTTGCCAAGGATGTGAATCAGGTGTTCTATGTCAAGGACATGTCTACAAAACCGAAGAGAGGAAAAAACAACAACGACCCAATCAATGAGCCAAAGCGCCACATAGTTCTTTCAGGGAGAAGAAACATCGTCGGAATTGAAGACAAGTCAGACGTATCAGAAGATTATGAAAAGGATGACCGAATTCCACCCTTCACAATGAACAAAGACCCAAGCATCCAGCTAAATGATGAGGACACTCCATGGTTACGGCGCGATCGTAACCAAGGGATATATGTTAAGAAGAAGTTCACTACTGTGCCCGCTTAATATATATAGTGATGTATTAGACCTATTATGTAATAATTGTGACTTCAGATTTTTTTTGTCGTGTTTTCATATTTTCTACGGTTTAAATGAATTTTTTGCTAGACGCTGGATTTCCCGTGGAGAATGTGTGATGAAAAAACAAATGATGAACGTTAATAAGATGTGAAAACTAATTTCCTGTCGAAAAACAATAGTTTTAATGATTTTAATTAAGTAGTATATTTTTGCATGGTGTAAATTGTAATTATTATTTACACTATGTCAAATATTTATACAGTAAAACAAAAGAGTTTAGTTTACAAATTTTTGTTGTGTATAATAATGCAAAACCAAG
The DNA here is from genome assembly GCF_019320115.1 of Miscanthus floridulus. Taxonomy (NCBI): domain Eukaryota; kingdom Viridiplantae; phylum Streptophyta; class Magnoliopsida; order Poales; family Poaceae; genus Miscanthus; species Miscanthus floridulus. The sequence continues at coordinate 132,129,856 of NC_089588.1, forward strand.
TCCAAGAATTTTTTTTATAATTTTTTTGGATAATATTTTATTTATTAGGCAATTAATAACTCTCTGCATATTTATATAAAAGAAATATATAAAAAAAGGAAAAAACTTATGGTAATTGGAGAAAGCCAACTGCAGCTCCCCCTTTACCCCGGGTGGATCAACCACCTAGGACTAAAGGTGGAGCTTTAGTCCCGGGTGTAGCCACAGCCCGGGACAGCTCCCCCTTTACTCCCGGGTGGATCAACCACTCGGGACTAAAGGTGGAGCTGCAGTTTTCGCGGCCCGCCCAAATGCCCTTTACTCCTGGGTCGTGGGTACACCCGGGACTAAAGCTCAGACCTTTAGTCCCGGTTCTAACCATAGCCCAGGACTAAAGAGTCTTTAGTCCCGGTTGGTAGCTTCAACCGGGACTAAAGGTCTCCCTTTATAAACCACGCCCTAGTTCTCTTCCTCTGTCTCTGCCACGCCGTCGCCTCATCTTCTCCACCAGATCAATCCAGTAGCGCCGCCGCTCCTAGGCAACCACCCTAGCCTCACCTCATCACGCGTGCACGGTGTCACCGGCCCCACACGCACGTGCGCTTCTTCTCCGGCCGGCCAGCGGGCTTCGCTCGTCCTCGCTGGAGCGCGCGCCATCCTCGTCCCCGCCCCCCACCTCGCTCGTGCTCACCGGAGCACGCTGAGCCTTCCCCGCGCTGCCTCATCGGAGCTCGCCCGAGCCTTCCCGCGCGCGCTGCCTCATCGGAGGGCGGCCGAGCCTTCCCCGCGCTGCCTCACCGGAGCTCGCCCGAGCCTTCCCCGCGCACGCTGCCTCACCGAAGCGCGGCCGAGCCATCTCTTGTATGTGCATCCTACATTCGGATGTGCTGCATACCGAACCAAGGAAAGATTTTATGTTGTAATTAGTTTCTCTTGTATGTGCCTCTCAGTAGCATTTTATGTTTGAGTTTCTGTAACACTCGAAAACATGACGTGTGGGACGGCGGAGAACTCGTGCTGCCGACTCCACGTGGGCTGCGGTGCGGTGAGGTGCGGTGCAGCTCGTTTCCATCGGGAGCGCCAGGCAGGCGTCAGTCGTCGTTCAGCTCGACTTTGTGCATGTCCATTTGGAATTCTGCTCTGCCTGTCATGGTTTTGCGGTTGCGTTGCTATCTTGTGCACTTCGCTCGTAGAATCGGAGCCCGAATAGCCAGCCTGACAGATTTCGTTGCATTGCTGCGATTTCGTTCTCTTTTGATGATACGCTGAACAGCTGGCCTGACAGATTTGGTGGTTACGGGTCCATCGGCCGTCGCCGTGCGACTGTATGACAAAGAACGGCATCGATCGACCATAGTATTTTATTGTCCGGAGTCCGGTCCGGGGTGCAATGCAACGCAATGACAATTGACAATGCGTTGCTAGGTCAAAATATGGTCGTTTCTATGGACTCCGCGACTAAACATTTTATTTTAACTTTTTATGAAATGAAAAACTTAGAAAATAGTTAGAAAATTGTAGAAAATCCGTAATAGTTGAACTTCTGGACCGTGTTCAGCTCGGCGAGCATGTTCTCTGCCGAGCGGTAACGGACGTCAAGGAGGAGCTTTGATTCTACGAGGGAGAGCGGCAACGGTCGTGGAAGACCGTGTTCCCTTCCTCGTAGAATCGGAGCTCTTCCTTGGCCAAGTACGGTGCCGTCCGGTGGAGAAATGCTCGCCGAGATGATCACGTAAGCAAGGTCAACTAGTACGGATGGTTATTTATTGAAACATGTTTTTGAGCTATAATTTGATGGATATTTGATAACTTCAGACCTACAAATGTTACTATCCTCGGCAACCTAATCGCCCGCGAGCTCGCCGATATCGAGCAGGTCACTTAGAATTATTTTTTCCATGAAATAAAATACTTAAAAATCATGCCTTTTATTTTTTAGAATTAATTTTTCCATGAAATGAAAAACTTAGAAAATAGTTAGAAAATTGTAGAAAATCCATACTAGTTGAACTTGCGGACCGTGTTCATCTCGGCGAGCATGTTCTCTGCCGAGCGGTAACAGACGTCAAGGAGGAGCTTTGATTCTACGAGGGAGAGCGGCAATGGTCGTGGAAGACCGTGTTCCCTTCCTCGTAGAATCGGAGCTCTTCCTTGGCCAAGTACGGTGCCGTCCGGTGGAGAAATGCTCGCCGAGATGATCACGTAAGCAAGGTCAACTAGTACGGATGGTTATTTATTGAAACATGTTTTTGAGCTATAATTTGATGGATATTTGATAACTTCAGACCTACAAATGTTACTATCCTCGGCAACCTAATCACCCGCAAGCTCGCCGATATCGAGCAGGTCACTTAGAATTATTTTTTCCATGAAATGAAATACTTAGAAATCATGTCTTTTATTTTTTAGAATTAATTTTTCCATGAAATGAAAAACTTAGAAAATAGTTAGAAAATTGTAGAAAATCCGTATTAGTTGAATCTGCGGACCGTGTTCATCTCGGCGAGCATGTTCTCTGCCGAGCGGTAACGGACGTCAAGGAGGAGCTTTGATTCTATGAGGGAGGGCAGCAACGGTCATGGAAGACCGTGTTCCCTTGCTCGTAAGATCAGAGCTCTTCCTTGGCCAAGTACGGTGCCGTCCGTTGGAGAAATACTCGCCAAGATGATCACGTAAGCAAGGTCAACTAGTACGGATGGTTATTTATTGAAACATGTTTTATTTTTTATAGATATATCTAGTGGAGTAAAAGCTAGATGGCTGCCCCGAGAGACAACATGGATGAAGAAATGATGAATATTATCAACACCGGCACTCAATTTGCCGATGGTGACCAGCAGGATGTAGATGACGGGAGTCAATACCTGGCTCTTGAAGATAACCAAGAAAATATTGTGCAAGAAAATACTGGCGAGGTATATATATTTATATATATATTTGAATATTGTATATATATATTTGAATATCTATCATCTATTATGTGTACACATGATATTTATTTATTCTTTTTTTATACATAGCCCTCTGGATCGACGACCACAACGGCGAAAAGCAAAAATATTCGAGGCCCGAAAAAGCCATTGGAGGGGCGCTACATAATATCGGAATTCAATATTGAGACAGGCGAACCACTTGGTCCACATGCAAGGAAATTCGTGCAACACTATAGGTACCTTGTAAGGGACAGACTTCCGATCAGTGCCTGTGAATGGAAGCAAAAGATCAACGAGCCTCATGTTAGTTTTGTCTCTGATCTTGATAAGAATTTAATTTGGGATGATATCCTTCAACATTTCACGTTGCAAGCGGATGATTATGATGATATCAACGATGATGAATTGAAGGAGCTAGTTCGAAAGTGGGCTATGAAGAAGATGGCCACACAATTCCAGACTTGGAAGAAATCCCTATACACGAAATACGTCAAGAAGAACCTAACGCCCAATTTCAATACGAGGGGCCCGCTCGCGAAGTTGAGGTCCTACTAGAATTATTTTGTACAGTACAAGACTTCGGAAGAGGGTGAGGAACGGGTGAGAAGGAACTAAGAGAATGCCCAACAGAAGGTATACCACCATGGCATGGGATCTGGTGGCTACGCGACTGCCATTCCCAAGTGGGAAAAAATGGAAGCGGACATTCTTGCCAAGGGTATCACACCAGAATCACTCAATTGGCCCAAACGCGCGAAGAATTGGTTTTTCACTCATGGGGGGAGACTGGACCTAGAGACCGGGAAGCTGGTTCATGGCCCAAAACTCGATAGAGCAACACAAAGATTATCTTATGCTCTACAAGCTAAAGTTATTGGTGCGTTCAGGCCCAATAGAGAGAAGGATGAACTGACGTATGCCATCGGGACTGCTGAACACAGTGGCCGAACAAGATGTTTAGGATAGAACATTTCTTGGGAGCATGGTTTCCCTAACGACAGAGATACCTACAGAAGCCGACAGAGAAGGAAGGATGAGGAAGCAGCGTAGATCAGCAGGTTGGAGGAATATGTTCGTGAGTCACGGGAGGCGTTGCTTCAAGGACAAGAGCGCGAAAAAAACATGCAAGCTAGAATGCAGGACGAAATCATAAAGCAAGTGCAAATAGCAATGAGTGCCCAAAGGCAGGCATCAGATCCAGGAATCAACATTAATATTAGCCCCCCTGATCAGTTGAAAAGCAGCTACGCTTCCACGGAGTTGCCAAATCAAGATGACGCAATACTACGTTTCCATGTGGATGACATCACTACACCGTTTACATCATGTGAGCTACATATTCCAAAAGAGAATGCCACAATCATGGTGGCTCTCGGTATTTTTTCTCCTCCAGATCCTACCAAGACACCAAGAATCCATGGGGCAATAATACCACCTGGATATGTTAGGGTCTCAGTGGATAGAGTTAACAAAGGTTTTAGTGATCTGGCTCTTGACATTCCAGGAGGTGATGGGGAGAAGACTCTAGGAGAAGCGGAGAAGACATTCATACTATGGCGCAAGCGCTACATCATTATTCCCGGGGTCTCTAGTCCACCACCGCTTCCTCAATTGCCAGACAATAGGTGCGGATAAAAGTGAACGATTTTTTTTTTCACTAATTTTCTATTGACATGCATGATTAAAAATAACAATTTCTTATACCTAATTATTCTTTTTTGTACTCACACAGCAGGGTCTCCGCCAACCTAAGTCCAATTATCCAATCTCCAGATCATCATAGTGCTCTGGGAAATCAGGTGGCAACGCCGCCACCGCCGCCACCTCCAAGGAGGTCTCCAACGGCTTCCCCGCCTCCCTTGATGACTAAGAAGAAGCCAGCTCCTAAGAGGTCCGCCCCGCAAATGAAGTCATTGGCCCACCAGCCGGCAAAGAAGAAAGCCTCATCTAATCCAGTTATTCCCCAAAAACTGTCTTACGAGAAAAGTGAAAAGGAATTAAATGCTGCAGTACAAAAAGATGTGGACAGTTTCTTCGAAAAAGTGAAAAAGCAACGAGAAGCGAGGGAGAACCTGGGGAAACCGTACTTCTACCTACCTCCAGATCTTCTAAGAAAGAAGGTGGACCAGAAAAAGCGGAATCTCAAAAGACCCTGCCAAAATCGGACTACGACCGCTCTCTCACCAAGTCATTTGAGGCGGCGCAGAAAAAGACTAAACCAGGGAAAGGTGTTGGACAACTCGGACAACAATCGCAACAATCAGTCCCCCCTCTTGTTGTTCGTAATGAATATGGTTCGAACTTAGACTTAGACGTCGATTAATGAAGAGGTACAAGATCCTTACCCTACCCATTCTGATTATGCTAACATGTTGCAAGATCAAAGGATGGTTATCGATAATAGTCTTATAACTGCCGTTAATATGATCATGTCGTGCTTTGATAGGCTAGAGGGTAAGACGGCCGATTATGTTGATATATCTGCTAACGAATCACCTTCTAAACATCCTCAATACGGCATGCCTTTTAATTTTTATGATAATCAAAGCATGTACGCAGCAGCTAACAAAGCAAAATTGGCCGCTTTGGTGACCAAAACCAATAAGACCAATTTAGGGGGGTTGGTACTTCTATGCCAATAGTCACCTTTGCTTCAAATTTGGCTTGTAACATGTGATCCAATCATAGACCAGCAGTGAATAAAGCTTTGGCAGGGTATAATATGGTTCTTCCTAACCCACCGAAGTCACCAATTCAAATTCCTATGCTTAATAGTGCACCCATAGCTCCTACTATTGATTTTAATGAAATTTTGAATCAGTTTAGAGATGAATTGTCTAAATCTATTGAGAATAAATTGGGTGTGCAAAGTAAGCCTAGTAGGTCTACATATCACAAACCATACCCTTTGCATTTTGATTTCTTAAAAGCTCCTGATGGAGGGTACGAGAGTTTTACAAGTTTAGTGGCGAAGATAATAAATCTACCATGGAGCACATTAGTTTGTTTCGTGCTCAAATGGGTGAAGCTAGTACCTTGTATTTTATGAATGTTCAACATTTTCCTTTATCTCTTACCGGTATAGTTTTTTCTTGGTTTACATCTTTACCTGATTGTTCTATTAGTTCATGGGCTCAATTGGAAGAAAGATTTCATGAGCATTTTTATAATCGAGTCCATGAAACGAAATTGTCACATCTAACATTGGTCCTTGATTTCGTCACATCCGTCCTTGATTTTCTCAAGCTGTTTAGAGACATTAAGAACCGATGCTTTCATTTGGCAATTTCAGAATGAGATTCGACGGATTTGGCTTAAATGGTTTGCGTTCTAGTATTAAAAAAATTGAGAATTATGAGTTTTCTTACCATTAATTAATTGTTGCAAAAGCCTATTGCGGTTGAAGCTCATTTAAATGATTTTTATGATGTTCATAGGTCACATCATACAAATATGCATGCTATAGAATATTATTCAGATAGCTCGGATGATGAAACTAAGGAATGCAACGTTGCTGAATTTATTTGGCCCACGCAAAACAAATAGGTCACTTGCCCATCTCAAGCCGATTCATAAGAATCGACAAGAGGATATGAAGTTTACTTTTGATCCCACTAAATGTGACCACATATTTGTTGAATTACTTAAAAGTAGTGACATTAAGTTATCGCATGCTTTGCCATCGCTTGAAGAGTTGAAAAGGAGGGCTTATTGCAAATAGCATAACTCTTTTTATCCTGTGACTAATGATTGCAATGTTTTTCATCGGCAGTCCAATTGGCTCTCAACAAGGGATGATGAGTCGTATTGAGATGCAAGTCGATAAAATTCCTTTCCCGACCAATATACTTGAAAAGGGAGAACCTGTTGTTTTGATCCTACCAGAGAAAGCCGATATAACCATTGGCAAAAGCATGATTATTGGTGAGCCTCGCAAAGCACCGGAAGTTGAGAAGATTTTGGGGTGCAAAGTTGTGCTTGAGAAAGATGAAGATGGCAAGTATAAACTCAGGATCACAGGTGGATCAGCAAAGCATTTAAGCAAGCAACGACATGATGAAGTGGTGGCCACCATGTAGAGGCCGCCCGGTTCGGTTTCAAGAACTGGCTAGGCCGGTTCTGGCCCTGTTGACATAGAAATGTTGGCCAGGCCGGTTCTAAGAACCGGCCAGGCCGCTTCTAGCAGTCCCAGCAGGCCCGGTGTGCATGTTTTGCATACTTTTGTGTTGCGATGACCTATGATTGGCACATGGAAGTCTAATGAGGTTAAAAATGCAGGGAGGGTGGTGAGACAACAATCCACCTTTGACAGGCTTATGAGAATGTAGAAGAAAGAGAAGGCCGATTCTATGAATTGTCCTTTATAAAAGAGAGCCTATGCCTCTTAAGCAAGAAGAGACATCCAAGCAGAATGTGGTGTCACAAGTAGTGGCCCCATTATAGCAACAAGTTGCTCCATGTGTATCTCGATGGGGTCCTCTGGCTCAACCTCCTATACAACCAATGTGGGGGCCCTATGGAGTTTGGGTATCATATCCTCTGGCAGGACCTATGCATCAACAAAGGTGGGGAGAGCCTACTGATCATGATTCACAATGTTTTGTATTCAACCGATTGAGCTACGACCAATCGAGCTCCAGCAGTGCAAGGCAAGGTCAACCAATTACGACAAGAACTTTGTTAGCCCAAGATAAGGGAAAGGCACCAATGCAACAAGTTTTTGTGCCTAAGAAGGGAGAAGAAACTCCCATTGCTCCTACACAAAAGGCCAATCCTTTGGCATCTATTACAATCGGCTCCACGGAGGTCCCTATCACAAACAATGATGGGCTGATTATAATTGAGGATCCAGCTCCAGCAACAACTCAAGATGGCTCTACAAGTGTTACTGCTAATGTAGACAAAAATGGATGCGCTGAGAGGGATACCAAGTACTTGCAACGTAAGTGGTGACCCAAGGATTGTCCAAAACGAAGAAGTGCAAATTGCAGTATGCATGGTGCAACAAGCAAAAGAGGGAGAAGCTAGAGAAGATGAGGGGAGAAATATTCAATGCGGTTCATCTGATCTTTCCCTAAACATCAAAGAAGGAAGAATCAACCACAATATAGACAAAACTGGCAAGGTCAGTTTGGAACCAACCAGCCTAGTCTCTCTTGCCCTTCCTTCTAACACTATTCAAACTTGCCATGCCGGTTTAGAACCATCCAGGATGGTTCCTCTGGTGCACCCCTCTGCCACTATTCAAACCAGCCAGGCACGTTTGCTAGAATTGGCCAGGCCGGTTTCCTCGGGTTCGGCAATAGTAGATCCGTCTTCAGATGGTTTGGACCCTATTGATGTTGATGTTGTCTCTATACGGTTCTAAGAAGCCTACTGGAGAACAAGATGATGACATGCTGGACTTTGAGCCCACTCCGGATAGGGCAAAAGTCATTGTGGTATATTTGTCTTTCAACTACTATTTTGTGAGAGATGATTCAAAGATGGCTCAATTTGAATTTGCTACTCAGAGTGTCATTTTCCAGAAGCCAGAAGACTCTATAAATCACCTCAAGCCGCTACATGTGAAGGGCCATATCAATGGGATGCCGATTGACAACACATGTTTGTGGATAGTGGGGCGATTGTGAACTTGATGCCATATTCACTTTACAAGAAGCATGGTGGCATGGATGATGAGTTGATCAAGACCAACATGATGATCAACGGTGTTGGAGGAGGCGAGCCTATTCCGACCAAAGGGTTTGCATTGATGGATCTCACCGTCAGGAGCAAGACTTTGGCCATGGCCTTCTTCATCGTGGAGGTGCAATGTAGCTATAACTTGATACATGGGCGTGATTGGATTCATGCCAATCGGTGTGTCCATTCCATCTAGCACCAGTACATCATCAAGTTGGTTGGAGACGATATTGAGATTGTCCATGTAGATTCAACGGCTTGTGTTGCTACGATTGATGCCCCTTCGCTCAGGAGGAATGATTGTATTGCTTTCTTATCTAGTCATGACCATGCTGATGTTTAGTTTATTAGTGTCACTAGGGAAGGATTTGTACTTGTCTCTTTGAAGCCAATTGACAATTGGCTTAATATCATCATGTAATCATTTTTAATGGATGCTAGTGATGAATGGTTGAAACATCATGTTGAGCAGTATTGGACTTCTAAGACCGATGCCTTTGAAGCCATTGATGATTTTGATGAGCTCGATAAGTTGGGCCAAAGTTTTACGACGGCTGACCCATTGGAAAAGATTGATATTTGGGATGGTTCCATGCCTAGGCCAACATATATAAACCAAAACTTGAAAGCCGATTACAAAGCTAAGCTAATCGCACTTCTCAAGGAATATGTTGACTGCTTTACATGGAATTATACAAAGGTGCCTAGATTGATTTGCAAGCTTGTTGAGCATTAGCTTCCCACCAAACCTGTGTTTAGGCCTCATAAGCAACATTCTTGTCACTTCAACTCTACAATATACAACCAGATTAAAGAGGAGATTAGTCGGTTGTTGGAAGCGGGGTTCATTAAGCCATGCAGGTATGTAGTGTGGATCTCTAATATTGTGCCAGTTGAGAAGAAAGACTATGGGAAGCTAAGAGTCTATATTGATTTCAAAGATCTAAATAGAGTCACTCCAAAAGATGAATATACTATGCCTATTGCCTATATTCTTATTAATGATCCTTCAGGACATCGAGTTATTATTAGTTTTCTTGATGTTAGCGCCAGCTACAATCCGTTTTTGTGGTTGAAGAGGACATGTCCAAAATGGCCTTCATATGTCCTAGTTTTGTTGGTCTCTTTGAGTGGGTTGTGATGACATTTGGATTGAAGAATGCGGGTACTATTTATCAACGGGCTATGAATTTGATCTTTCATGATTTGATTGATGTGATCATGGAAGTGTACATTGATGACATTATGATTAAATCGGCCGCCCATACATCTCATTTGGCCCATTTGCATCTTGCATTTGAAAGGATGAGTCGGTATGGATTGAAGATGAACCCACTCAAGTTTGATTTTGGTGTATCAGCTAGGAATTTCTTGGGCTACATTATTCACGATAAAGGCATAGAGAATATCCCAAGAGAATAGAAACCATTAAGCAAGTTCAAGCACCTACATGTAAGAAAGACATGCAAAAGTTTCAATGGAAGGTGAACTACTTGAGGAGATTTATTGCAAACTTGTCTAGAAAAATTATTCCTTTTACCCCCATACTCCGGTTGAGAGATGAATCTAAATTTGCTTAGGGGCAAAGCAATAAGAGGGATTTGATAAGATCAAGGAATACTTGTCAACACCACATGTTCTTCATGCACCAAGGAGAGGATCTCCTTTCAAATTATATATTGTTGCCGAAGAGAAGACCATCAGTGCTGTTTTGACTCAAGAAGATGATGGAAAACAATATGTTATCACCTATATTTGTCGATGTCTTCTTGATCCCAAAAAAGGTATGCCCATATTAAAAAGTTATGCTTGTCGTTTTACATTGCATGTGCTAAAATGACACATTATTTGCTATCTACTACATGTGTCGTTGCTTGCTAAGTCGATGTGATTAAGCACATGTTATATCGGCCAATCCTTAGTGGAAGGATCGGTAAATGGGCATACACATTGATTGAATATGATTTGACTTTTGAGCCATTGAAAACATTAAAAAGTCATATCCTAAATGATTTTATTGTTGATCACGGATTGATTTAAGAGACGAGATATATTACCTGACTTCTACTCCATGGGAGCTTTATTTCGATGGATCGGCTTGTAAAGAAGGCCAAGGTGCTATCATAGTCATTGTTTCTCCTAATGGTGCTGAATTCAAGATGTCGAGCCGATTAAATTACTGTTGCACCAATAATCAAGCCAAATATGAAGCTCTCTTCTTTAGCTTGGAAATATTGCAATCCATGGAGGTAAAACATGTTGAAGCCTTTGTTGAAGCCTTGCTAGAGGTACAACAAAGTAGCTGGTGAATTTCAATGTTTAGAGGGATCACTCAATATGTATCTTGATATGTGCCTTGATATTATCGCTTCTTTTGCCGAATTTCAAATTCGGCATATTCCAAGACATGAAAATAATAAGGCTAACACGTTGTCTCAACAAACATTTGACTTCGACGTCGCTGGATGTAATTTTTACATCAAAGAAAAGCGGATGCAAAAGAATCAAGGTGGTTCTGCTAGAACTGGTCAGGCCGGTTCTAAAAACCGGCCAGGCTGGTTTTTCTGGCTCCCTTGCTAGGCCGATTCCTAGGGCCGGCTAGGCTAGTTTTTCTAGGACCCCAAATCAGCTCAATTTTTACTCTAGTGATGCTGGAGCCGATTTGGATGATTGGAGGACTCCTATTATGAGATATCTATGTGATCCAAGCCTCAAAGTTGACAAAAGTGTTTGGGATCTGATAAAGCAAAAGTGGCTATGGGAGAAGTCCATGAAGGTATTTGTGGTACACATCAATCGGCTATGAATATGAAGTGGTTATTTTGTAGAGCTGGTTTTTATTGGCCTACCAGGTTGTATGATTGTTTCCACTACTACAAAGGATGTGAGGAGTGCTAATGGTTTGGTAATATGCAACAGGTTCCTATTGTGATGTTACATCTTATTATCAAGCCATGGCTTTTTCGTAGTTGGGGGCTAGACTTTATTGGCCAAATTCATCCCCCATCATCAAAGGGACATTGTTTTATCTTGGTTGCTATGAATTATTTCACCAAGTGGACTGAGGTAGTTCCTTTGAAGAATATGATGCACAAGGTGGTAATTAAGTTTATTACTGAGCACATAATACATAGATTCGGCATCCCTCAAATTTAACTACGAATCAAGGAACATCATTTGTGTCAAAGGAGGTACGGGATTTTGTCGAATTATATAAGATTAAGTTGCTCAATTCATCGCTATATTATGCTTAAGCTAGTGGCCTAGCTGAGTCTAGTAATAAGACTTTGATCAAGCTCATCAAAAAAAATTGAGAACAAAGGTGGCATGAAGTTTTGTCTGAAGCTCTATGGGCTCATCGTATATTCAGGCATGATGTTACTAAAGTTACTCCTTTTGAGCTAGTGTATGGACAAGAAGCTGTGTTGCCCATTGAGGTGTAAATTTGGATGCATATATATTGGCAAGCAAAATGATCTATCCGCTGTTATGTATCATGATTTGATGATGGATAATGTCGACGAGATGATCAACAAGAGAATAAAGGTTCTAAAGGACATTGAGCAAGACAAAGCTCGGGTTGCTCGGGTATATAACAAGAAAGTTAAAAGCGAGTCATTCCATGTTGGGGATTTAGTGTGGAAGACCATACTACCACTTTGGATGAAGAGCAAAAAGTTTGGCAAGTGGTCACCAAGTTAGGAAGGTTCTAATGAAGTGATCAAAGTGATATTTGGAAATTCATTTCTGTTGGAGACGTTGCAAGGTGATTGTCTCCGAAGAGCAATTAACGAGAGGTATTTGAAAAATAATTCCCAAGTGTTTGGCAAGAAGCCTAGAGTGCTCTCCAAACAATGGCTGATACATATATTGCCCTTAGAACAAATATAGCCAATCTATACATCGCCCTTAGATGCTAGATAGCCGATGAATTGGACATCGTCACTATTTAGTGCCTTTATGTCTTCAGGTTCATGTAAAATTCACCTAATAACAGAGGGGCATATGTTGACAAACAAAAATGTGCCAACATAGAGATTGGGCTTTACCAATAAGTTCCTTGCATCAAGAAAATATTGCAAAATATTTGGCACCACAAAAATCAAAGCATAATCGAAGAAAAGACAAAATTGGGTTTGCCCTGCCCAAACCGGCAAGAATGGTTTACCTGTAGTGTGGCTCAGCCACAGTGCCCGGCCCCGTGAAAACTGGCCGGTTTTCGTGCCTATTGACTCCGATTTGTTTCCAAATCGGTTTTAGGTCTATTTTCGATGTGAGAACCTTAGAGGTTGGGTTCTGCGCATGTTTGTGTTGATGCAAAAAGTGGATCTGCAAACACAAAGGGCTAATACTCGAATCGATATCCAAAGCGTGCCAGGTGATTTGACCTGTTAACCGACAAGGATGAAGATACGAGCACTTTGGTCCTGACAACAGCGATACGCCCGGAAGTCACGGCCAAGAGGTACTCACGCGGAACTCGAGAATCGCCGAAGGTCGCACTGAAGCTATGCAACTCGCCGAATCAATGAGAACTCGTAAAAAGGAAAAATATGCAAATTGACGAAGTTGCCGAAAAGTAAGTAGATGCAAATAGGAGTAAAAATTGGTTTTGATATTGATTGATATATCATTACATTGCCCCTCAATCTATATTTATACCCTGATCTAAAGAGACATAACCAAATACAACTAGGACACCAAGTCCATATCTAAGGAAACACATGACTCTTACATGAATCATACTCTAACAAATATAGAAAAGGAAATCAACTCCTATCTATTTCCCTGTCCGCCTCAATTACGATGGAAATTTCACCGACCTCCTTTCCATCGGCATACTTCCTATTTCATCGGCAGTAGTCTTCAAGCCTTCCTTCATCGGCATCGACAATAACATCTTCAACCTTATCGGCAACGCTCGAGTCTAAATCAACCTTTCCATCGATCACCACCATTCATCGGCAACCATCTTTACAAGCTGATTTTCATCGGCTGTCAGCGCATACAGTAACTTTCCTCCTACCGATTAGCCCACTCTGATCATTTTGACACATGCAAAAAACGGTGTCAACACATGCCCCCCAATTTCGAAGTATAAAACCATTAATGCTCCGAAATTTACTCCAAATAACGTTGGCCTTCGCCCAATTACCGTAACTCATCCTTCAAGCCAAAACTCGATCTGTTATCAAATCTAATCAAATCTAATCCTGATTCACGCACCTCAGTAAATATCGCACAATTGCCAACCACTCTGGCCTTGATTATGGTTAAGATACCAAAACAACAATCCATCGGCAAGATCCTAACAGAATAATGCCGCCACTTTCAGAATTAAAATATCCTGTACCGATATCTCTTCCAAGTCATGATTACTTGCCATCAAATCATCTGTACAATCCCTTGATTATTGTGCGAACAATTACCATATCCATCTGAACCACCTCGACCTACATGTGCGCGGCATAGAGATAAGTCCAAAGTACCCCTACTCCAATCGGCTTATAAATAGATTTCTCTGGAACGTTCGTCTCCTACCCTCAGACTCCAATCTTTGACATTCTCTCTTTCCGGCGGCGACTCCGACGAACAACTGCGCGACCTCAACCAACAAGACCTTTTCTCCAGCGTCAACCTCGAGTCTCCGGCTCGTGCCCCCATCTACCTCAAGATAATTACAATCAATTTCGACGTCCCTATGGTTCGTTCCACTTTCGTTACCTTTTACCTCGATTCCTCTGGCTTTTGCGAGTTCATACAGTTGGTAATTTTTTCTCTTTTTCTTTGTTCTTCAGATCCTCTAAACTTAGGAACTTCGCAACAAATTAGTTATTCCAACTGATCAGCCGCATGTCCAATGCCTAGGACCAATGGGCAACCCAGATCCAACTGATTTGATTAATGCAGAGGCTAACAGAATCCCTTTTAGAGCCCAAAATTTCTCTCTGAATTCATGGAAAGATACATTCCGATCTTGGCCCAAAACCACCAAAGGGTGGAAAGATTGGTACTTGAGGGTCAACAGGTCGATGCAAGTACACTGGGCAGAATGGAAGCTAGACCAATGCATTAGGCTATCTATTGCCGATATGCAAAAGAACGAGTCAATGATGATTGCAGCTGCTTACTTCTGGTCAGACACAACAAACACTTTTATGTTTGGACATGGCCCAGCTACTCCCACACTTGTCGATGTCTATATGCTCACTGGCTTGGATATTTCAACTGCCGATGAAGGCTCCATCTATGGCAGAAAATCTGAATACAGGGTGAATACCCGCAACATCGGCGGTTGGACGAGATACATTCAAGAATGCCAGAAGACCGGGACAGTTAACCAGAGGGAACATGCCACATTCTTGAATATGTGGTTAGAAAAATTTATCTTCTGTGGTCGATCAGTAGGACCAACCAACGCCTTCCTCCCCGCGGCTGAACTCTTGGCCAATGGTGTAAGGTTCCCTCTTGGCCGATACCTTCTGAGCTCCACTTATCATCTTCTTCATCAAGTGTCTCAGAAACTTTTGCTTGGCGAACCCATCGGCAACTTAGGAGGCCCGTGGTGGTTTATCAACATGTGGTTGAATGCCCATATGCACAAACGTTTGCAATGGGACTTCTTTGCCCAACAATTCCCACGAGAAATTGCTGAAGACCACGTGCTTTGGATGAGGAATCGGCAACATGCTCACCCCTCAATTTTGGTGAAGCCATAGTTGTCCTCCCTAGAACAGAGGCCAATGAAGACCAGATCGGCAGATTCTTCCAAAGCTTCTACAATGGTCTTTCTCGTGATCATAGGGCCTGGGTACCTTATATTGACGAAGAAAATAGATTCCCCCTTCTTTTCAACTTTGCCGATGACACTCTGAATCAGGATAATGAACTCATGATGGCCATCATTACTCCCAGGGCAATCCCAGTAAACACATTCGGTAGCGGGAAAAACACCAATATCACGTATGAATTTTACAATCCATCGGCAGTATCCCGTCAATTGGCTTTTGGGCAACTGCCAATCAAACTTTGTTTTGCCGATGTGATCAAACCCAGAGAAACAATCACCTGCGGAACAGATTGGAGCAAGGTAGTGCGACTTTCCCCCGATGCCGATACTACAGATGTCGATATATCCAACTGGACGCTAGTATCTTTCATCACCGAATCATATAAGCAATGGTGGCGAGAGTGGAAGGAACAATTATTTGCAACATCTGCTCACACATATCGGCACATGATCGACCCTGAATACGCCATCCCCGATGACGTAGTAAGTTTCTTTTAACTCCCTTCTGCTTTTTCCTTTCATATATCGGTAACTAACTTTCTCGTGACAGGTTAACAACCCAGCACCATCTATGAGCAAAAGTGGGAAACCCTTCGATCTTCAGCCTGTTTCCCCGATATCACCGATCGGCTACAACGCCCCCACCTTAGCTGCTTTGACTCACCAGAAGACCCGTGCCAAGACCATCACCTCCAAGTCCAAATTGGCTACAGCTAGGGCCACTCCATTAGCTGCTGCTACAACCCTGATCAAGGCATTCAAGGTAACAACCCTGTTTATTTCTACTCATGCCGATCACAAACTGTATTAACATTAATCATCAGGGTGTAAGAGCCGCTGCTGGATCGTCATCGGCAATTCCTCCGACATCAACACCACTACCTCTGACAAACCTTCAGAGGTATTCCTTTGATTTTACATTTTATCTGTTAAATATCATACCTTACACTTGTTTTGCAGCAACAAATGGGTACATCGGCAAGCGTACCAGATGTTCCAGCTCCACAACCAACAAGTGCCGATGCCCCCCAGCCAACCGTTGCTAAGGCCCAAGCAAAGCGCAAAGCCTTAACAGATGCCGAGGCATAGCCAAAACAACAGAAGTCCATGCCGATCCCCACATCTGCCCCAACGTCTGCAAGCTGGCCAGAATCAGTCGATGCAACTAAGCAAGCAGTTAATCCTCCTATACAGGACATACCATCGGTCATCATACCCCAAGAGCCAACCACCGATGAGGCCACAGAGGATATCCCATCGGCAAGCTCGGCCGATCCTCCACATGGCATACTCCAGGCTGCTTCCTCTAGCCAAGTACAGGAAATTGCCTTGAAACAGGTAAGCCGGTTGACCTAGTCGATTCATAATATTCATACTTATCCTTAACTGACCTCTTTTTCTTTTTCTTAGGAACAAGACTCCCCAAAAAGCCTATTTTCCTTTGCCATTGATGTTTCTGACAATGATGGAGAGGAAACAAGTTCTTCCCTTGCACTGGGAACAATATCGGCAGAAATTAAGTCCAAGTTGGAAGCTCTCCTGGACTTGTTACAACAGGATACCGCCCAACTGGTAGACGACTCGGACCCCGCAAAGGCAATTTTCAAAACAATCCGTGGCCAGGTCCCTGCCGATATTGAAGAAGCACTCTTCCCAGCAGCCCATTTAGAAAGCCGCCAACTGCAATATCAATGGGCTGCTCAACGCATTGCCGATAGAGCAGCTCAGGCTCAACTCAAAGAAGAGATGCTACAACTGAAACAGATTGCCGATGAGAAGCACAAGGGCATCGGCAACTTGCAGACTTCGGGCGCTGAACTTAAGCAGAAAATCTTAGATTTATCAGCAAAGAAGATGGCTCTATTGGCTAAATTAAAAGAAGTCGAGGCAGCCTTAACTCATGCCCAACAAGAAGAAAGCCAGCTACCCGATGCCATCAAGGCCCTTCAGCAAGAAAGAGACATCCAGGCTCGCAAAGCCTTGGCCATGAAGAAAAAACTCAAGCCTGTGGAGGGTGCTGCCGATGAAGACATCAAAGAAATGAAGGAAGCCGACCAGATTCGCCTGCGTGCGATATTGGCTATCCAATCCTTGTTAAACTTGTAAATCTTGTCTATTGCATCGGCACTTTATGAGATATTGATACCCTTGTATAATTCTAGCCGATAGGACTGTTATCGACACTTATACTTTTATGCATCCATCCAGATACTAGGGTAATATTTCTTTAAATATTTTCCATTTAATGCTCTGGGAAACACAACCCCCTCGAGGGTTTCTAGAATATATGCGTTACCAGGAACAGACTGATTTATCCGATATGGACCTTCCCAATTAGGAGACCACTTTCCAAACTTTGAACTTTTAGTCCCAATCGGTAAAATCAATTTCCAGACCAGATCTCCATCGGCAAACTCCTTTACCTTCACCTTCTTGTCATACCATCTGGCTACTCTTTTCTTATTTTCTTCGATGCTAACTAAAGCCCTTAACCGATGACCCGCCACATCTTCCAACTCATCCTTCATAAGAGTATCATAATCATCGGCTGTCAGCTGATTTTGAGAACGTATTTGCCTAGAGCCAGTTTTAATTTCCCAAGGCAATACTGCGTCGTGTCCATATACTAACTGATAAGGCGTTACTTTGGTTGCACTATGATATGACATCCGATATGACCACAAGGCCTCATTTAATACTGTATGCCACCTCTTAGGATTTTCTTCAATTTTGCGCTTAATGAGTTTGATGATCCCTTTGTTGGAAGCCTCAGCCTGACCATTAGCTTGAGCATAATATGGAGAAGAATTTAAAACTTTAATTCCCATACCTACAGCAAACTCATCAAATTCTCCCGATGTAAACATAGTACCCTGATCGGTAGTGATAGTCTGAGGAATACCAAATCGGTAAACGATATGCTCTTTCACAAAATCGATCATATTAGCCGATGTCACCTTTTAAAGGAATTGCCTCAACCCATTTTGTGAAATAATCGGTAGCAACCAGAATAAATTTATGTCCTTTGCTTGATGGCGGATAAATCTGACCGATGAGATCGATAGCCCATCCCCGGAATGGCCAAGGTTTAATTATAGGGTTCATAGCCGATGCAGGCACTCTCTGAATATTACCAAACTTTTGACACCCCTGACATCCTTTAAAATATTTAAAACAATCTTCAAGAATAGTCGGCCAATAGTATCCATTCCTTCTGATCATCCACTTCATCTTGAAAGCCGATTGATGCGCTCCACACACTCCTTCATGAATTTCACCCATCAAGCTTTTCGATTCATCACTGCTAACACATCTGAGTAAAACTCCATCTATAGTTCGATAATATAATTCATCATCGAGGAGCACATACTTGGTAGCTTGGAACCTTATACGTCTTTCAACCTTTTTACATGGATCTTTTAAATAATCGACAATCTCCTTTTTCCAGTCATCGGTATCGACTGCCGATGTTAGCACTTCCTGAATAGACTGATACCCTGAAGCATGCTGAGCTAGTCGATTAGCCTCTTCATTATGCAGTCGAGAAATATGTTCAAGACGAAAATCTCTAAACCCTTTCAACAATTGCAAACATCTTTCATAATACGAAATTAAAACTTCACTTCGGCATTCATAAATCCCAGCCAATTGATTTATAACTAGCATAGAATCACCAAAGATTTCAACAGCATCGGCACGTATCTCCTTTAGCAATTCTAACCCTTTTATCAAGGCTTGGTATTCAGCTTGATTGTTTGTTGATGTAGCAACAATCGGCGATGAAAACTCATACTTCCTTCCTTGAGGTGAAATCAACACAATGCCGATACTTGCTCCTTCACCACATGTGGACCCATCGAAGAAAAGTGTCCAAGGAGCAACCTCCAGAGAGTCCACTGTATTACAATGCTGAGTGACAAAATCAGCCATAACCTGCCCCTTAACTGCCTTAGTCGATTCGTAACGTAGTTCAAATTCTGATAATGCTAAAATCCACTTGCCGATTCTACCACTTAATATCGGCATCGACAGCATATACTTGACTACGTCGTCTTTGCATATGACCGTACATTCGGCAGATAACAAATAATGTCTTAATTTGACACAAGAAAAGTATAAACACAGACATAATTTTTCGATGGCCGAATACCTTGTCTCAGCATCCACTAATCTTCTGCTCAAATAATAAATAACACGTTCTTTCCCTTCAAATTCTTGAATAAGAGCTGAACCGATAACGGTATCATTAGTTGACAAATACAACCTGAAAGGTTTCCCGTGTTGAGGTGGAACTAGCACTGGAGGATTTGTTAAATATTTCTTAATTTCATCTAGGGCTAACTGCTGCTCAGCTTCCCATACAAATTCCTGATCGGCTTTCAACTTAAGTAATGGACTGAAAGCCTTGATCTTACCCGACAGATTAGATATGAATCTTCTAATGAAATTAATCTTACCGATCAAAGATTGCAATTCAGTTTTATTGGCAGGAGCAACGACCTTGTTAATTGCATCAATGGACCTCCTATTGATTTCGATGCCCCGCTGATGCACCATAAAACCCAAGAATTGACCTGCCGATACACCAAATGCACATTTATTAGGATTCATCTTCAATCCATGCTTCCTTGTGCACTCCATTATCTTTCATAGATCGGCCAGATGTTTTGTGATATCTCCAGACTTAATCACTACATCATCAATGTAGATCTCCACTAATGTGCCGATGTATTCATGAAAAATAAAGTTCATAGCTCTTTGAAAAGTAGCGCCGGCATTTTTCAAACCAAACGTCATGACTATCCACTCAAACAACCCTACATGACCTGGACACCTGAAAGCAGTCTTGGGAATATCTTCTTCAGCCATGAATATTTGATTGTAACCTGCATTACCATCCATGAAGCTGATAATTTGATGTCCGGCTGCAGCATCAATCAACAAATCAGCAATCGGCATTGGATAGCCATCCATCGGTGTGGCTTTGTTGAGATTCCTGAAATCAATACAAACACGAAGTTTTCCATTTTTCTTATAAACAGGAACCACATTAGAGATCCACTCTGCATATCGACACTGCCGAATAAACTTTGCCTCAATTAATTTAGTTATTTCGGCCTTAATGTCAGGAAGTATATTAGGGTTGCATCGGCGCGCTGGCTGCTGATGTGGCCGAAATCCAGATTTGATAGGTAACCGATGTTCAACTATCGATCGGTCTAATCCAGGCATCTCAGTATAATCCCAAGCAAAACAATCTTTATACTCTTTTAACAAATCAGTCATTTGCTGCTTACACTTGGAATCTAACTTAGCACTAATAAAAGTAGGTCTTGGCCTATCGCCATCACCAATATCTACTTCTACTAAATCATCTGCCGATGTGAACCCTTGACCTAATTTTCCATCATCGGCAAACCTATCCATTAAAACTCTTCTTCAGAACCGACTGCTTGGATCGGTGGAATTTCATAATCAGCCACTCTAAGGAATTCTTTTTCCCAAACTTCTCCTAATATGCATTTAGTTCGCTCATAAGTATCTGATTCTGCCGATGCGATGATATAAGAAGAATCACCAGGAACAACCTCAATCTTATCCCCAATCCACTGTACGAGGCATTGATGCATTGTAGAAGGAACACAACAATTAGCATGAATCCAATCCCTCCCTAGAAGCAGATTATATGCACCCTTGCCATTAATAACAAAGAACGTCGTCGGCAAGGTTTTGCTGCCGATGGTCAATTCAACGCATACTGCCCCTTTAGCCGGTGACACATTGCCTTCAAAATCCTTCAGCATCATATCGGTTTTGGTCAAGTCTTGATCTCCCTTACCAAGTTTCCGATACATCACATAAGGCATAATATTAATCGCAGCCCCTCCATCGATAAGTATCTTAGATACAGGCTGACCATCAACTCTGCCTTTCACAAACAAAGCCTTAAGATGCTGTTTCTCATCATCGGTAGGTTTCTCAAAAACAGCCATCATTGGATCTAGTGTCAACTGAGCTACTTGATCAGAGAGAACACCTTCTTCCTCATTATCAGATAGTGCCAGAAACTCCATCGGCAACATGAATACCATATTAACATCTGCCGATGGACCCTTATTTTTGTGTTTTACCTGCCACTGCTGATGACCGGACCTCTCATTGGAGAAATTTTCCTCTCGGTATAAATCCTCCTGATGCTCACGTTGCATCCTCCTTCTCTGTGTCTTTGTTAGACCCTCCGGGCACCATCGAGGAAACTTGGTTTTCCACACCAGCTGATAACAGGTCTCAGTTGATTCCACACGGCGTATATTAGGGTCCCTGTAGAATATTTCTTCATCGGGAACTCTTGCGTTTGCCATCTCCTCAAGCTCCTCTTGATTCCTTGGAAAATATCCAGCGCATTTACCAAGCCTCTCATGTACACTAAGTCTGCCCCCCAGCCGATCATGCACTGATGCTCTGCCCCTGATCGGCTCATTGATAAATAAACCTTGACTGCCAGGTTGAAACCTCCTTTCTGACCGATTGACCCCATAATAACCATTGCACTCAGGGCAATTTTCAACAGTTGGCAATTTAATACCTTCTTCCCAGCAATGGATGAAAAACGGGCACCTCCAATGATTTTTATGCCGATACCATTCTTCCCGACGCCTCTCTTCTTGCTGTTGTCGATATCGGTCCTTACACTGATGCCAACTCTCCTGCTGCCTTCGATGAGTAATCACAATGCCAGGTCGAGGAGGATTTTTGGAACTACTGCTTTCTCCCAGCAAACCCTTACTTTTTGCATCATCGGTAGTTATCCGATGTTGGGGATCCACTGATGCGTTTTTCTCAGCAGCCTTTGACGTCAATACCTTGGTCTTCCCTTTGGCCTTCAACATATTTGCTGGAAAAGGGTGTTGATCAATTTTCATCGGCTTCTGGGCCTTGGAAGTACCAAACTTAATTCTCCCAGATTCAATAGCCGATTGTAACTGTTGCCTGAACACCTTGCACTCATTTGTACTGTGTGAAGTTGCATTGTGCCATTTGCAGTACAAGATCTTCTTCAACTCTTCTGCCGATGGGATCACATGGTTAGGTGACAGCTTAATTTGGCCCTCTTGAAGCAGAAGATCAAATATCTTGTCGGCCTTGGTGATATCAAAGGTAAACTTTTCTGGCTCTTTCTGACCAAAGGGACAAGATATCGGCTTTTTATTCTTAACCCACTCAGCTAAGCCGATAACTGGTTCTTCATCAGAATCAGAATCTCCTACTTCTTCAACAAATGATACTTTTTTACTCCAATTCTTTTTAGGTTCAAAAACCCTAGTATCTTGATCAGAGATCCTTTGCACAAGATGACTGAGGCTTTCAAACTCCTGAGAAGCATATCTGTCTTTAAGATGTGGCAATAACCCTTGGAAAGCCAGATCGGCAAGCTGCCGATCATCCAGCACCAGGCTGTAGCACTTATTTTTTACATCTCGTAGCCTTTGCACAAAGCCCTCTACCGATTCATCATTACGTTGTCTCAATTTTACTAAATCGGTAAGCTTCTTTTCATGGATTCCAGCAAAGAAATACTTATGAAATTGTTTTTCTAGATCAGCCAAAGTAATAATAGAATTTGGTGGTAATGAAATGAACCATGTAAATGCTGATCCAGACAAAGATGATGAAAATAATCGAACTCTTAATTCATCTCTGCTAGCTGCCTCTCCACATTGAATAATGAAGCGATTGACGTGTTCCATTGTTGATGTATCATCTTGTCCAGAGAATTTAGTGAAATCTGGTACCTTGTACCGATTTGGGAGAGGAATTAAATCATATGCAGGAGGGTATGGAGTCCGATAAGAATAAGTATTGACCTTGGGCTTTATTCCAAACTGATCCTTCATAATTTCTGCTATCTTATCGGCCCAAAAAGCACCAGCCTCCTGCTGACGAACTAGCTGAATTTCTACAGGAGGTGCCTGCTAATATCCCTCCACATATCTTTGTGGCCCACGATCTCCAGCAATCGGCATATTTGCCGTTACTTGTGGTCCATTAACCTGTTGGAAAGGATTCATCGGCTGAGCTGCCGATGCTTGATTCTGGACACCAGCTTGCATATGACCTTGTTGAATCCCTGCAACCTGCTGATTCTGCTGAACTGTATGTTGAACGGGTAACTGTCCTGACCAACCATTATTAAAACTCATCGGTACAAAACTTACCGATGGCTGGTAATTTGCTGACATTGTTGGATAATTATAACCAGCTTGAGGCATGAACTGAACCCCAGTTTGATTCATAGCAGGGGCTTTCTGCTGCATCGGCAGTAAGCTTGCCGATGGACCTGAATTGGGTGTTTGAACCAAAGGCATCTGGAAACCTCCTGGAGTTGGTTGCACAGTAGTTGCTGTGGCATATTGAGGCATTTGAGCCATCGGCGAAATAGCTGATGGTATAGGAGCTTTTCCTACTGCATCAAACACTTGAGGTAATCCAGGATTGAAAGCAGATGACTCCGGAGGCATACCATATCCCCACCAATTAGCAGGAATCTGGCTATTCTGAGACACAGGGCCTGACATAGCTGATGCCGATAGATCTGTATTAAGCTGACTCGTCCTCCTGGTAGTACCGGATCTGATCATATCGGTGTAGATTGAATATTAGGTAAGCCTGCCGATACTGGAGGGGAAGTAACTTCTGTACCCACAATGGCTGAGGGAGCCGATGGAGTATTGACAGATGCCGGCTCTGGTTGGTGATAGGCAGGCCCAACGTAATGCGGTGACGCTTGTCCTTCTTTGAGAGTTCGAACCACAGCATTATGAACAGTATTGGACAGCACATTGGAATGATTAATCAAAGCATGATTTACTGCAGAATTAACCATCTCTTGAAGTTTACCAGGATTGGAGTCAAAGGTAACCTGCCGAGGCAACGGCAAATCTTGCTTCTGGATGACTTGTCCACTCTTGTTCAGGCTAAACGATTTCAGACAAAGCTGCCTGTATTCTTCTACAGCCTTTTCTATAGCCTGCCTCTGCTCTTCCTTAAGATCTTCTTCTGATACCGCGATGATGTTCCCTGAATCAATCTCGGGATTGAACATATTGACCGGATTGATTTGTCCCACCGGGCGTGCCAAAAGATGTGTTGATGCAAAAAGTGGATCTGCAAACACAAAGGGCTAATACCCGAATCAATATCCAAAGCGTGCCAGTCGATTTGACCTGTTAACCGACAAGGATGAAGATACGAGCACTTTGGTCCTGACAGCAGCGATACGCCCGGAAGTCACGGCCAAGAGGTACTCACGCGGAACTCGAGAATCGCCGAAGGTCGCACTGAAGCTATGCAACTCGCCGAATCAATGAGAACTCGTAAAAAGGAAAAATATGCAAATTGACGAAGTCGCCGAAAAGTAAGTAGATGCAAATAGGAGTAAAAATTGGTTTTGATATTGATTGATATATCATTACATTGCCCTTCAGTCTATATTTATACCCTGATCTAAAGAGACATAACCAAATACAACTAGGACACCAAGTTCATATCTAAGGAAACACGTGACTCTTACATGAATCATACTCTAACAAATATAGAAAAGGAAATCAACTCCTATCTATTTCCCTGTCCGCCTCAATTACGATGAAAATCTCACCGACCTCCTTTCCATCGGCATACTTCCTATTTCATCGGCAGTAGTCTTCAAGCCTTCCTTCATCGGCATCGACAATAACATCTTCAACCTTATCGGCAACGCCCGAGTCTAAATCAACCTTTCCATCGATCACCACCATTCATCGGCAACCATCTTTACAAGCTGATTTTCATCGGCTGTCAGCGCATACAGTAACTTTCCTCCTGCCGATTAGCCCACTCTGATCATTTTGACACGTGCAAAAAACGGTGTCAACAGTTTGCTACTGGGATAAGACCACCCTCTCTTTATAAACGAGAGGATCGTGGCCAATTGAGGAATCTAACTTCCAATCATCAAAAAACACATCTACTACCCTTTTGCCCCCAACTCTCTCTCTCTCTACCTTACTGTTTGTCACGTATCTCGATGAGATTTGACGGTGTTCTAGGTCGTCTTGCTGACCCTAGGACAACCTCTACGTACTCCTCCCTGACGGGTCTTTCTGGGATGTTTTTGGGAGTCTACTAGGTGAATAACAGGTGTCCAACCGGCCTAACCAGCTTGTTTGTCGGTTTCGTCGATTCGCTGCGTTGTTGCTGCGATCAAGGTCATGTGCGACCTCAGGCGTGCTAGCCCTTGCCGGTAAGTGACCTAATTCAGCGTTAGCAGGTGCATTCCGTTGATTATATTCTTTTTTATGTTACTGATGAGTTGCCCTGAATAATTAATCCACAGTTATGCCTTGCGTTCTGTTGCTGAACAAATTTGACAGGATGGAAAACTTGCCAAGCTGACTTTCGAACTTTGTCAAATCACTAATTAAACTTTATCATTTCATATGTCTTATCGAGATGATTGAAATGCATATATAGAACGATCAATTTGGAGTTCGGATGAGTGTTATAGCTTTGGGAATTTCTAGACCCGTATATGAAACAGGCCAAACTGGTTTGGTATATTAATCCGAGTTATTAGGAGTTAGACTTTGATATGAACTTTCTAACAATTTCAATCCGTAGTGGGGCAAGATTCACCATATAAATATAACGAATCATGGCCGCATCTATCAAACATTTTTATACTGTTTACCATTTTTTGTCCTTTTTCCATTTGCCCTATATATTTCCAACCCATGTGCTGTTCTTCCATTATCCCTGTGGCATGAGGACGCACGGCTTGCTGGCGTGTGCTTAGGGCACGTACAACAGTCGTCTTTTTGCCGTCTGGGAGACGTCATTTTTGCAAAAATCCCCTCGCTCAGCCAAGAGACGGGCGTGCCATCTCTTCACGAAGAGACGACGAGGGCT
The DNA here is from genome assembly GCF_019320115.1 of Miscanthus floridulus. Taxonomy (NCBI): domain Eukaryota; kingdom Viridiplantae; phylum Streptophyta; class Magnoliopsida; order Poales; family Poaceae; genus Miscanthus; species Miscanthus floridulus. The sequence continues at coordinate 132,156,187 of NC_089588.1, forward strand.
CGTGCTCCCAAGTCATATCACCCGCTCCAGCACCGTTGCACGATGGGGGCTCGTGCTCCCAAACCATATTTGATCACCTTAATTTATGAGTGTATACAAGAATTAATTAGTTTGCAGATAGCCTAACAGACAACTCATTGTATAATTTGTCTGTATTGCTGTCTCTATATGACTTGTAGACGGCAGCCGTCTAAACTGTTGAACGTGCCCTTACCCATAGTACGTGGTCCGTCCCTTGTGAGCATTCAATGGCCAACGGATACCCTAATTTGTGAAAACCAGTTGAGATCTCTCTTGGTTTGTTCTTACTATATTCTAATTTGCTATTGTAATTTGAGGTCTCGTGTAAGCTATATCCATTGTATTATATCTTCTAGCAAACATTATTGTCCATGTAGAGAAAGTTTCATATCACTTTTATTCCTACAACAACGTGTTGGGTAACACCTAGTATACAAAAAAATATGTTAATATTAGTCAATATTTAAATGACAAAGGCAACAGTGAGTACTGCGACCTCGGTTCTAAAATATAAGACGTTTTGACTTTTCTAGATATATTGCATTTTTATGCACATAAATATACACAATGTATAGATATATAGTAAAAACAATGTATTTAGAAAAGTCAAAACATCTTATAATTTGGAACGGATTTAGTACTTTATAGTTAGGTAGACTACACGGTACTGCCTATATATCGAAAAGGCATAAGAAAAATCAATGGTCTGATTGTGAAAATAAATTATTAGGTTCCAATATAACATTAACATGTCCTGGAGGTGGTAGACACTTTCGAAGATCCAATTCGAGCGCCATGAAAAAACTGACTTATCAGAACTTAACTTATCCAAAGCCACAAACTAAAACAAGCGACATTTAGAAAAAAAAAAAGAACACACAATAACAATCAAATAGACCCTCAGGCACTTACATCCTCCTGGAGTAATAGTGCGGTCGTCCATGTCGCCCTCATAGCGTCCTCCTTGAGTGTAGTCGACGACGCCCTCGTGGCCCATGATGCTTATCATGATCAGCTGAATCGCCAGAAATACGATTGTCATGAAGGAAGATCTGGCAAACATTGTATGAGAACTGGGAGCTTCAATTCCTAGTTTTTATGGGAGAACTAGGTCTCTCTCTCTCTCTCTCTCTCTCTCTCTATATATATATATATATATATATATATATATATATATATATATATATATATATATATATATATATATATATATATATTATGGTTAATATCAGTCTTAATTGAGGGAACTGCATGCCGCGTCCATAAAGCATACAGTTCAATCATATATACTGTATTTGACAATGAGGCTGAATTGATGGAATGGCCCCGCGTCCATAGAACCCACTTGCTTCTGTTGAAGGGTCAAATACATGAATGGCACGAGGCAAATCATAATTCACGTAAGTGGAAGAAAGGAAGCAGCTTATTGGGACAACGACGTCGACCACTTACAAGACAAGTCTGGGCGCTGTCACTGTCCCTTTGGCAAAAGAAGAGTAACGGATCTGATGCGGGTCCGAACCTAGGATTTTGTGACCTGGAGAGAAACACGTAACGAGGTCTCTATATCTTGACAGATAAAATAACGAAATTATGTTATACTCCCTCCGTTACAAATTATAAATTATTCTAACTTTCTTAAGAGTCAAAACATCTCAAGTTTGACCAAAATTATAGTGAAAATTATAAAGATTTATGACAACAAATTGGTATACTCTGAAAATATAATTAATGAAAAATCTAATGATATTAATTTGGCATCATAAATATTATTATTTATTATATAAATTTTGTCAAACTTGAGATGCTTTTACTCTCCAAGTAAATTGGAATGATTTATAATTTGGAATGCAGGGAGTATTATATAATGGCAAACAATTCTCAATTACAATAAGCATTTAATAACTCTATGTCAAGCATTCGCCAACCACTATAGGCAAGAACACACACTATTACCTTAATTGAGAAGTTAGATAAGAATGAGAACTGACAAGGCATGTCGATAGAAAAGAACTGACAAGAAACAGGAAGGATTTACTTGACCACTGGTGGCGGCTAGGAGGAAAGCAAACGTCTCCTTGTTTCATTAGGCCAGCCCCAACGGTAGACGATTTCACTAGCTATTTGTTGACGTGGAGCCAAGAGAACGTAAAAAGGCATCTCGCTAACGAGCCACGAAGCAGTAGTCTCGCACACGTACCTAGGACCATTCCTCTCTGTGCACATACTTCTATAATAGTCTATCATGCAAGTTATGCGCTATGCTGAGAAACTAAGAAAAGCAACTGACACTTAGGCTAATTGAGGTTAAGCTAATTATGCTGAGAAACTATTATGCGTGATAGACTATGATGGAACATCGCAATAGAGTCATGTACATGAACATTAACTGCTTGCACAGTGATTGTTATGCGCTATGCTGAGAAACTAAAAAAAGCAACTGACACTTAGGCTAATTGAGGTTAAGCTAATTAGGCTTAATGACTAATTAGTAATTATAAGGGTCCCCTAATTTTTATGGGCCCGGTCTGGTCGTGCCATTTGCGCTGCCAAATGTACGGCCCTGATATGATGCATGATCCACCACGAAAGATGTGTCCACGAGTAATTAGTAGCCCATATATTATCTTACATACTAAAGACACATAATTAATATGTTTATTTATTTATAATTTTTATAGTTAGTATGAATAACATGATTTTTTATTATTTTTTATATGTATATAGTACTATATTTGTTATATTTTTGATATCTCATTATATGGCTTACTTTTCTATGGATACTTATAGACAACAAACTTAAATGTATATCTGATTACGAATTTGTATCTATTTTATATTAGTATCCGGAGATATTTGAATCTGCATATGGTATCTGATAAAAAATATGGTGAAAAAAAAACTTTTCTCCATTTCTCGGTGTCGCCTTTGGTGCGCATGGGCACATCGGATGCTGTCAAGATTCCCTGGTACGTTTTGTTGCCTGGTTTTGGAAGGTAGGCACCATGCTGAAGGCACCACATGTTGAAGGCTCGCCGTTGGTTTCGGAAGTGACAAGAGAGGTGACGACCGTCTTGCTGGATGGCCTCTACCCCTCTACGGTCAAATTGTTTGGTTCTGGCTACAACTATCACTACGTAAAAAAAGCAAATCACATACCCGCCTTTAGCCACATCAAAGACACACTTCGGCGCATCAGTAATAACGCGTCTGTAATAAGGCCTTATAAGCACATACTACAGACGCGTGTTGTCAACACGCGACTGTGATATACAAACGCGCGTCTGTGATTAGGTTTAAGATAGACTGGTCGGAGTAAGCACGCGTCTGTAGTAATATATTAGTACAGACGTGTTTAAATAAGACACGTCTGTGACAAGATTAAGACGCGTATGTAGGACTTTAATGCTACAGAGGCACGTTATTTATAAGCGTCTGTAATAAGTATCATACTACAGACACGTGTTTTTAACACGCGTTTGTAGCAACAATCATACTACAAACGTTATTTTTACATGCGTCTGTAGCAAGAAGCACACCACAGACTCGTGTTCTTAACATGCGTCTGTAACAAGAAGCACACTACAGACACATATTCTTAACACGCGTCTGTAGCATTTTCCTTGCTACAGATGTCAGTAGCCCACAGCACAAACATACATCACAGCTCTCGTAGCGCACTCCAAACATCAGACCAATTCTCAGAAATATAACACAAATAACATCAGATTACTTCACAAATGACATATATACATTGTTCATCACACAAACACAGACCAGTAGTACTTTATTTGTTCATCAACACACAGATCACATGTGTACCTCCAAACTTACACAGCACATGTGTTAAGCAGATTCAGTAGGTAGCTTGAATTCTCACACTCCAAACACCCAGCTCCAAAACATGCAGCAGCTAAGACAGCATGAACAAATATACAAAGGCACTTCACACCGTATCTAATCAGCTGAGTCATCATTGTTTATTTTCACAATAAAACTCGCCTTTTTGTCGATGATCTGTGACACAATGAACATGGTGGTCTTCTCTCTAATGTCCTCAAAGCTGATTGGAGTGGTCAGCACTTCAAATTCCTATAATTGCCATAAGAGCATCATCAGTAAACACAAAAACACAGATAGTGTGTAAAAGCATCAATGCTTCATAGCTGAGATAGATGGTTACTCCTTTTAAGAGTAAACAACAAGTATGTGTATTATCTGCTCAGAAAAATATACTAACTGAAAAGTATGACCCACAAGAATAACTTAGTACTCATGCTATATCTTTTAGAGATCAGCTCAACAGTGTGTGTTCACAAGAAGTAACTGCTAGAATTCTCAGAATTCCTATACTACATATGGTATTTGCAGTTCCATTTTAGCCACAGCCCCACAAACAGCTTTTGATGGATAACAAAATATCAATCGATTGGCATTGCAGTGTCACATTTTAAACAGGCTATTGTTTCAATTGACACCTTCTCACATGTCACACATTCAGGAACTGAAATAGCAGCACAAGCACTCAATTGCATTACATACTGCACATTACATGGATATACAACTTGCACATTTATAACTGTAGCTTAATGAACTAGGGGCACCAAAATGAACTAGGGACTAACTTCAGTTACTTAGATATCCAACTTGCACATTTATAACAGTAGCAAATCAATATGCAGTCGTACCTCAGGAGCATCCAATTTGGCATGTCCCATCGCAAGCATCAAGTTGTGGGCCGCATAGAACCCACATGTGTTGTCTAGACCTTGTTGCTGGCACTACGAACATATCAAACACATGGTTAAGAATGGAGTTGAAACACTACTTCACATTAGGAAGTGAAGCACTACTTACAGCAATTTTGGTGGCATGGGTCAACTTCACATTTCTTGGCTTGTTCTTCGCCTTGGGTAGGGAATTGGCCAAAGCCCTACACATACATGAGTTGTTGTCACATTTGTTTGACTTTCAGTAACATAATTAAGAAAGAAATACATGGGTCAATAGTAGGTTAGAAAGTACTCACTCATCTATCACAGATTTCAACCCACTCAAATCTGACTTCCTGCCTCTGTTGGAGTCGAGGTACAACACCTTCTGCCACTTGGGAATGATGATGACAGTAACCCAGTGCCCACCACAGTTATGCGCAAACATCACATACTCTTTCTTCACATTTTTCCTTAGGCCTTTTTCCAGATACCTCATGCTATAATCTCTATGTCCATTGTGCCTACCGATAATCGATCTGGATCAAGAAGGCCAACCGGCACTGAGTTGTCCCTAGCTTCTACAATCAGGCATCTAGGAATAAAGAAGCATACAATCCATCAAGTGTAAAGACACGAAGAAATTGTACTTACAGTGTAAAAGAGAAGAAATTGTACTTACAGTGTAAAGACGCGAAGAATGGTTATATCCAATCCATCAAGTGTGAAGGGGTCAAAAAGATCTTCTAATCTCACAATGAAAGCCTTAGATTCTGGTTCACGCCAAAAATGCTAGCGCTTGATCTTAGCAACTGCCCCGGTCCTTCTATTCTCTGCACATGCTTCCATGTAGTGGGCGTGAAAAGCACGACACCCCGGTCCTACCTTTTCAAGTTCTGTTGCTGATAGCATTGGCTATCCATATTTGAACTTGGTGTTGGCCTTTATCCATACAGTTCCAACAGGGGCACTCTTAGACGATTTGGTGGGTTCCTCTTGCTATTGCTACTTGACACCCACCTGCTGGTCCACTTTGCTATCACTCTTGGCTACTCCACTGACTGGCCGAGGTTGAGCTGGAGCAGTTGTGGACTTAGCTGGCTTCTTGGCTGCCACAACCTCCTTTGAAGCACTCTTTTCTATAGTAGAGGCACTCTTCGCCTTGCCATATTGTCCACTCTTCTCAGGGTCCTTTAGATTGCTTTTGGCTGACCCAGGCAGTGGAGGTCTTGCTGATTTTGGAGAAGAGAGCACCTTCAGGGTAACCACAATTTGACCCCTCTTCCACTGGACCCACTTGAATATAGCCTGTCCAAGAGTAGTTACCTCAACACCTGGGGGTGGACTCAGCACTAAGCCCTCATGTTCCGGATATACAAAATAAACATGTACAACGGCATATCCATCCTGTACTGGTTGTGAACATAGCTCACTTTCCTGTGGGAATACCAGACCCCTTGCTACCTCCATCTGATAACCTCCAGGGTTGATTACAAGGGTACACGGTGTTGGCTCTATAAGAAGGTCCATAGTATCAAGATCTGGAGTTGCCTCGCACTGGACATTCTCGACGGCATCCGAGGCTGAGGCACAGCTACTCCTCCGACCACCTACAGGGCTAGGGGTGTTGGAAGGCGACCTCAAATGCACTCCTTGTTCACATAGCAAGGCCATGATATCTTGTGTGACCTTCTAGGTAACTTCTTGTGTCACTTGGCTTCTAATTTCTTCTTTAATGGCTTCCACATCTACATTTGCATGCTTCCTCTTTCTGTACATGCTGGAGCAATCTGGCCAATGCTTCCAACCACTGTAACAAGACACACCACGCATGCACCCTATCCGTTCTGGTTGCCCCAAGACCTCTGTCCCTAACCAAAGTGAGCCCTGAAGACTCAAGGGCTGCTTGCTTTTCTATAATTTGCTTAGAGACACTTTCAGCTGAATCTTTCAACCAACGAATCTCAGCACTACCTTCTGACTTAACCAATGTACTCCGTGCATGTAGCCAATTCCTAGGGCGACCACTGGGAAATTTGTCCCAAGGATTACTGATGCCTTCGACGGCTAAGTCCCTATCCTCCTGCTCCCACTTTGTGGCTTTCCATTCATACCCTGCTGTACCCAGGTAGTGGTATGCACGTTCTTCTATCGAAGCTTCTTGTATCTCTCACTTGCTGCCTTTGCTTCTTCGCCCTTCTTTATTGTCACAAATTCTGCACAATCCTCACGCGGAATGTATGAGTGCTTCTCCGTGGCATTCAACCCTTCGCTGATGTAATGCGTACTAGATCGCTTTTGTGGGTTCTCCAACTTTTGGCTATCATCGTCATCATCTTCTTAAACGCTATGGGCTTCAATGCATCAGGAAACTCCAATTTAGGCTGGACACACTCATCAAATAATTGCCACTTGTCCTCTACAGATAGGGAATTGAATCCAGGCATGACCAAGGATAACCTTTGTCTAGCAATTAGACCAGAAAGCCTCCTCATTCTTATCTGGGCCCTCTTCTCTTTGGGCATCCCAGCTGGAGTGAGCTCCGTGACAACTATCTTGTCCTCTAGCCACTTTGTGACTGTCCTCTTTCTCCGAGGTCGACACGGAGATTCAGATGGCTGCCCCTCTGCATTAACACCTCTCTGTTCCTCGTCTGTAGTAGCATCTCCATGTTGGTCCTCTGCATTAGCATTTCTCTCTTCCTCTTCTCCATTTGTATCTCTGTGTTCCTCTACTGCACTATGTGTTGTTTCGTCGGCAGTTGATGATGCAGACTCATTATCAGACACCTATCAAACAAATGTAAGGTTCTTAGTGAACATGATAGAGCACTGCCATGTAACAGTAAGCAGGGTTAGTGTATCACAAAGTTGCAGCTTACCATTCTGATCTGTAGTCAACAGCTAGCACTCACAAGAAAGCTTCACCTGCAGTTCTAGACAACAAAGTTCAGAGCAACTGGTTGCAATTAGCTCTAGCTGCACTATTGTTCTTAACATAAGCACACCTAAAACTATTGTTCTTCTATAAAGCAAATAAGCAGCAGAAGTTGCAGCTCATTGTGCAACTATAGAAAAGTAGTTGCATTAAAATTCAGTAGCTGCCTATGACAACACACACAGATAACAACATTCTAGCAGTCAGCTGTTCAAAGTTAGGCTAGCCCTGCAACTAAAAAATATGGACCTAATAGGATATCCATTTTCAGCTAACTGTTGAAATTGTAGGCAGAGCTAGGATAGTGTAGGCATGTAGGCTATCCATTTTCAGGAAACTAGGGACAAAGTGTAGGCATGTAGGCTATCTATTTTCAGCTAACTTAGACTAGTACTAGGATAGAACATTCAATGTTTACAACCCATTGAACAGCATCTACATCTCAATGATCTACAAGTCTAGAGGAAGTGTTCAACATCTACAGTCAGCTAACTTCAGTCTAGAGCAAGTGTTTAGCAAACATAATGAGACTAAAATACATCTACACAAGTTCACGTTTTAGAACCCAATGCTCCATGACATCTCAATCAACTTAACTAGATCAAGAACAACCAGATCAATAGTTTAGAAAGCAACAGAAAATACTAACTGAAAAGTATGACCCAAAAGAGTTTATGTAATACTAACTGAAATTCTCAGCTAAGTGTTACTGATCTAAATTCATTTACAGGCAACACATGTAATAGGTAGTTTACTACTGATGAACAAGCATAAGAAGAGTATGAGGACTAAACAAATCATAGAGGCACAGATCACAAAATGTAGTTCAGGAATAGAGGAATAAACAAATCACAGACTTATTTGTTATCTTCACAAAGAGTGGAAAAAGGAACTAACCTGGGAAAATACTTCAACAGAATATGATCTAGAGTTCTAGACAAAGATACACCCAAACTTATTAATTCAGACTTCCCTAGCAATATGTTGGCAGAATGGAGAGCAGTAAGAGGCTCCTCTTCCCTGTCCTGTTATATGCAGAGGAGTAAGACACTAATAAAAGAGCTGTATGACAATAAGACACAAGACAAACAAAAAGATTGAAGTCCTACATATCTATACTTGCCACCAAACTAATACAATGAGCAGGCTTGGCTCTACCTCTAATGAGTAGGCTTGACTCTACCTCTAATAAATTGAATAGGCTTGCATCTGTTGTGAATCCTTTCTGATTGATGTAAACTAAACAGTAGAGACAAAGCAAGGTTAGAAATCCTTCGCCGTTGAGCCACCAGGACCCGTGACGAGCGCCTCCTCATGGTCAGGACGCCGCCTCGCTTGGTGAGGTCGCCTCCTGGTCAGGTCGCCTCCTCGCCAGACCTCCTTAGAGCCGGCGTGGTGGGAGATGGAGGAACGGCAGATGCGGGCAGGATGCGGACAGCGCGCGGATGTGGCTGCGGCTTGAAACCCTAGAATCACGATGGTTGTGGTGGGATGCGGAGTCGGCGGTGGTGGGATGCGGCGACGGCGGTGGGCAGCAGTGGATACGGCGGCGGGTGGAACTCTAGAATCGCCTGTGAGGCGGGTGGATGCGGATGGCAAAAAATGGGGACGGTTTCCCTTGCGAGTGAGGACTTTGCAAAAGAAGGGCAGCAAAAAATTTGTTACTACAGACGCGCTACATGAGCACGCGCCTGCAGTAATAAAAGAAAGGGGCAAAAACTTTGTCCCCCACGGTGATTGAACCTGTGACCTCATGGTCCACAACGTAGTGTGTACCATTGCACTATGTTCGTGAATTCGAACAAGATGAGGTTATTTTTGTTAAAAAAGGTATATGAGTGCGCCATGTTCGTGGACCATGCTGCGGCTTTATTACTACCGACCCTCTACATGAACACGTGTCTGTAGTAAGAATAAAATGGGCAAATTTGTACATTCAAATAATATGCATGTACCAAGAACATGGATTCATACATTCAAACATAGATTCATGGATTCATAGATTGAAATCAGCACCATTTACATACCATACATGGATTCAAAGATTGAAATCAGCACCATTCATGCTTTCACAGTTTGAATCATATCAAGAACATGGCCTACATGGGCTGATACTACTGATCTACATGTTCTTCTTCTACTGAAGCATACCACGACCAAGAACCTGGCCTCGACCTACCACTACCACTCCTCTGGTAATCACCAACATACCAAGAAAAACAAGAACACATAACAAGAACAACAAGAACATCAGGACAACTCTCTCTTTCTCATAATACCTGACTCTACGACTAAGTTCATCAACTTTTTCTCCTCTCTGAACCAACACCTTCCCCATCTCCACTACAACTGCTCTCTGAACTTGTGCTTGGTCTAACTGCACCCTTGTCTCTGAAAGTAAAGAACTCAATCTTGTATTCTCCCTTGTCAGACTCCTGACCTTGTCCCTCAGATCCAGCAACAACTGTTTGATAAAACTTGTGGTGGTGTCATCATCATACCATGAGAAGAAATTACATCCATCTTCCTGTATAGTTCGAACAAACTAAAGCTAAAATCCTCATCTCTCTGACAAAAGGAAACAAATAAGTATGCTGACCTGATGTGTGAGGCATCCATAGTACCTCCTACCAGGGTTGCGCAAGCTCCACGAAATCCACCTCGCCGCCTGCAATTACAGAAGACGGCCGGCTCATACTACAGCGGCCCCTGCCTGTACGGCACAGGGGACCATGAGACCCCATCGTCTTCGATGCCGCGAGCTGAGGCTGTGCTCGAACGGGATGAACACGCCATGATAGTAGCGGAGACGGAGGCATTGGTGGACGGTCGGCGGCGCGCTGATGCGGGCAGATACGGCGGATGCGGTGGAACCCTAGGATGGCGGATGCGGATGCGAGAATAGCTTATAGCAAAAAAACAGGGTGGGCAAAAAGATTAAGGAAGAAGCGGCATCGGGGTTCTTACTACAGACGCGCTACATGAACACGTGTCTATAACAAGAAAAAAAGGGGAAAAATTTATCCCACCTAGGATCGAGCTTGAGACCTCCAAGTCCACCGCCGCCGAGAGTTACCATTGCACTATGTTCAAGAGTTCGTACAAGTGGCGGTTTAAAATTTAAGAAAAGGAATCAAATGACCGTGTCCCTTCACCTGCCGCGTCCACTCTATTAAATTGGACTCCACCACGTCCCTTCAATCGCATTCACTCCGCCGCGTCCCTTCACTCGCACTCGCACTCGCACTCCGCCTCCGCCTCCAATCGTCTCCTCCAACGCCGCAGCCTCCAATCGCCTCGCCTCCTCCGCCACCACAGCCGCCGCCGTCGGAGATGACGAGGCCAAAGAGGCGCCACTACCAAAGGGACCCAAGCACTGGGAGGTTTGCTCCTTCCTCATCGGCCACGCCGGTGAAGAAGAAGGCTGCCGCGCTAGCAAAGAAGAAGGTCGCCGCGCCGGCATTCAAGAAGAAGGACGCGCTCGCCTCCTCCTCGGCGGTGGCGAAGAAGAAGGGTGCACCCTCTTCCTCAGCAGCGAGGAAGAAGGCCATGGCCTATTCCTCAGTGGCAGCGGGTATGGCGGCAGAGAAGAAGCTGGCGAGCTCATCCACCGTCGGTGGCAAGAAGCCCGCAAAGGACACCAGCACCACATCGGGGAGGTCCTCCATCGTGGCGAAGTGCCGCAACTGCTTTGAAGGACGCGCCCTGTGCCTAAGCTAGCTTCACGGAGGTGTGAAATGCCAGAATGCGCCGAGTTTCACCGATGGCGGTTCAAGCTCCAGGGAGGTGAGATGATGATTGATTGAGCACACAATTGAATTTAAGAGGATGATGAATGTTAGGAGTTGAATTTAAGGTTTGTTAAATGATTTCTGTGTTAGGGTTTCATTTACGGATGATAATTGTTAGGTGAGTTTGGTTGTTTGGTTCTATAGAACATTGAATTCATCATGATGCTGTGAATTTTTTTCACATTTTTCTCAGTGGAGTTGCAACTTATAACATGTACCCTTGATATAGGTCCTTATTTCTCAATGGAATTTGGAATTTGGAAACTGATATTGCTAATAGGATGGGTGGCCAATTCAGTTTGGTTTTAGGTTTACAACACTGAATTCATCAGATAGCATAGCTATGGTTACATGTTCATTAATATTGTACTTATTACATCTGATTTGACCTGGAAGGCTACCTAGAGTAGTATGAGATCCAAGATGGCCAATATGACCTGGAAGGCTACCTAGAGTAGTATCCATGTGCTTTACTATTAGAGATGGTTTTGTTCATATCTATACTTGCTTGATCCTCTGGTATTTAGTACTTTACTGTTATTTGTTCATATATATATTAGTGTCCATATATTACTGTCAGTTTCAGTACATCTTTGAATTTAGCCAGTTTCAGTATCTGTTTGACAATAGTAAGGGATTGTTAGGATTGAACAAAACATGCTGCAAGCTTAAATTTGCAACAAGTAGAATCTTTGTGTTGTAAGTTCATATATATTGCTGGCTATTTTCTCTTATTGACACCTATAACTCTGGTTGTATATATGTAGGAGACAGTTACTACACCTACCTTCATGGAGGCCCTGGATCAAGTGGTTACTATACCACTAATGAAATGGCTCAGTGGTATTCATTGGGCTGTTGACGACATCAAGGAATTGGCTAACAAGCAGGCTGAGAAGGAGGACAAGTTCGCTATGGCGCTGGATGCCTTTGGTGAACAGCTGGCGGTCATGGTACAGAAGGTGCAGGACCTCAAGAAGGTGGTGCAGGACCTCAACAGGGCCATGCCCCCGAAGCCAGCGAACCAGTAAGGATGTGATGATGTGCTGACTTTTGGTGATGTGATGACATTTTGGCTCTAACTAGGGCAGTGATGACATTATGTTAACTATATGTACTGTGTATGGACACCATAGCTTATGTATTGTGTATGGACACCTTATGTTAACTAAATGTACTGTGATGACCTAGGGCAGTGACCTCCCTATCTATCTATCTATCTATCTATCTATCTATCTATCTATCTATATATATATATATATATATATATATATATATATATATATATATATATATATAGTATATATATATATATGTATATATAATATGTTCTGCCTGGTGGTATGTATGGATGCCTATGTGTGTTGCTCATATGTGTGTTACTGGATGCTGCTCCTGTGATATGAATCTCTCTTGTTGGTATGAAACTTGCTGTGTTCAGGTGGTCTAAATATATAATTTCACCAAGTACTAGCTTGTTTTCAGATTCTGAAAATGGATCACTAACTGGAATGATCACTAACTGCTTTCTTCAATTTGAAAACATATATGATCACTAACTGCTAGTTCAATTTAAAAACCAAATACATTCTAGCAAAGGCTGAACTTGCATCAAATTCCACATATCATTCACTTATAATGCAAGACACAAGGTACCATACACATTACAACATTTTCCTAGGAATTTAAGAGGTCCACATCTCACATAGGTAGAAGTTACATTCACGTGTCTATTGTCTCATGCAGCACTCTTTTTCCCTTCTTTGGAGTCATCAACTTCTTGACAGTTGTGTCTTCACTGGAGACTGCTTTGGCCTAGGTGGGGTGGTCATAGGATCAATTGCTCCTTCTCCAATTTGACTGAAAAAGTAAAGTCTTAGACAAGATGAACAAGCTAAAAAATTGTATAGTCTTGACAACTGTAAGTAAAGCGATGAAAAATATATAATGTAAAAAAAATGAGATTGCACATTGTTCAAAAACTCACATGAGCATCATTTCTTGCGTACTTGCCATTTTCGGCGTCTTTTTGCCACGGGGGCATCTTCTTTAAGGCCATCTCTTAGGTATGGAGTTAGCTGGCTCGCCAAAATCACAGGGAGGATGGAAGCACCAAAAGGAGGGACTTCATTGAATTGATTGAACTCTTCCTTGTCCACTGCATTTTCAACTCCAACAACCCACTTTTTTCCAGAGAGGACCACTTGTCGTCTCTTGTTTCTCGTGTCGGGCACATAGAAGACTTGGGAAACCTGACTTGCAAGTACAAATGGCTCTTCCCTGTACCCAACTTGTTCAATGTCAATGGTAGTGAAGCCATACTTGTCTTTCATGACACCCAGTCTTCCCTGAACCCAATGACACCGAAAAATGGGCATCTTGAAGCCAGGATACGAGAGTTCCCATATCTCTTCAATCTGACCATAGTACACTATCTTCTGCATGTTGTTGTCAAATGCATCTATACGAACAGCACAGTTCTGGTACACACTTTCCTTGTCTTGATCAATGGTATAAAAGGTGTAGCCATTTATGTCATAGCCTTGACAAGTTGTGACTGTGAAGAAAGGGCCTTTTGCCAGCTGTCGAAGCCTTTTGTCTATGCAAGAGCTTGAACTTTGAAGTCGATCTCTAAACTAGATGTTGAACCCACTCATATGTGCCCTTCCTAACCAAGCTTCGCCCCGGCGCGGATTTTGTTGCCTCAACATCTCCATATGCTCATCGATGTAAGGATCCACTTCTGCTGTGTGTTGTAACACTAGAAAGTGGGCTCGATGGAAGGCATTTGGATCTGGAGTTAAAGGTGGCTGGGCACTGGTACCGTTAGGATGGAGCTCGGGCATTATGTCCAATTCCACTAGGTCGGCTCTTGATTTCGCATGGTCTTTGGTTTTCCATTTGTCATTCATGAGTGTCCCAAGTAAACTCCCACAGACATTGTTTTTCACATGCATGAGATTGATGATGTGGCGGACCGCTAAGTCTGTCCAGTAAGGTAGCTCCCATAGGATTGACATTTTCTTCCACCTCTTCTTATCGGCACTCTTTGTAGTGCGCTTTCGCTTTCCAAGGACAGTGGTCTCCGGGTCAACTGTAGGTATGGTATCCTTTAGGATCTGCTCATGGACTTGTTCCCCGCAGAAATGCCTTGGAGCAGATCATGTCTCTCTCATCCCATCAAACTGACGTTTCATTTCCCGGTATGGATGAGACCTAGGTAGGAAATGTCGGTGCCTTACATAATCCCTCTTCTTTGAGTTATTCAGCCAAACAGTCTCGGTGTCATCTAAGCACTGAAAGCTGTCTTTTTCTCCTTTGCTCTGCTCAGACACACTACGATGTCCTAGAATATCAGTGATGGTGGTGAAGAGCATGGCATGTAAGTTGAAACGCTGCTTCCTAAACCCATCGTACACACTGAAATCAATAAGCAGCCTTAGATACAGATCGATGTTAACACCTGGTTGATACAGACTAGAGATCAAAACTGACATCATCATGTACCTCCTCTTGTTACACAGCCATGGTGGAAGGTTGTAGATAGTTAATAGCACAGGCCAGACAATATGTGAGCTACTCATGTTACCAAATGGGTTCATGCCATCTGTGCTCAGTGCAAACCGAAGATTTCTTGGCTCATCAAAAAAAAAATTATGCTTGAAATCAATGACCCGCCACTGAATACCATGTGCTGGGTGCCACATATAATCATCAACCTTCCGCCCATCCAAGTGCCAGCTCAACAGTCGTGCATCCTTGGAGGTTGCAAACAAAAGTTTTAGGCGAGAAATTATAGGGAAGTACCATGCAACCTTTCTAGGAACTCTACGGCGCATCTCCTTGTCATCACCAGCCTCATCAGTTCTTCGTTTGTAACAAGAGGTTCCACACTTGGGGCATTCAGTGAGAGCTTCATTGTCACCATGGAATTGGATGCAGTCATTCTTGCAAGCATGAATTTTCTCGAACTTTAGTCCAATTGGACAAACAATCTTCTTGGCCTCATATATAGTCCTAGGTATCTCATTCCCCTCGGGAAGCATATCCATAAGCACTTCTAGCAATTCTCTAAAGCTCTTGTCAGTCCAATGATGTGCTGCCTTCAATTGGAGAAGCTTTAGTAAAGCGGACAACTTCGTATACCTCTCATTACAACTTAGATAGAGTGGGGTCTTCATATCTTTCAACAGCTATTTTAGCTTCTTGAACTCCGAACCAGTGTACTCCTCAAAGCCGAAGGCATCACACACCATCTCGTCTAGATTCTCAGCAAGATGGATTGCATCTACATCATCATCAAAGAGATCGTCCTCATTGCCAAAGGGTGCTTCCTCGCCACCGGCATAAGTTTCATGGAGTCCTTCCTCACCATCCTATTGACTAGTAGCCTACGCCTGGTCTCCGTCATTGACACCTTCTTCTCCATGTTTGTTCCAACATATGTAGTAATCCATGGATCTTTGAATGATTAGGTGGGCATGGACTGTCAACGAATTCGAGTATTGCTTCTCTTTCTCATAGCCAACACATGGGCACCACATAGATGACTTCTGTCCATTCAACATATCTGCCTCTGCAATAGCTAGGAATGATTTCAGACCATCTAAGTAGTCATCATAAGTACAGTTCTAAAGGTACATCAAGTGCCTTCAATCCTCCATAGTCTACAAAAGAAGATTGAAAATGGAAAAGTAAGTCAATCAATTCAAGAAATTGGCACATCAAAGTCACAAGGATAAAAATCACATTTTTTCAGACTTAGGTTCACAATGCAAGTTTCACACAAGCAAATTCATCACAGTTACATACAAACTAACCAAAGTTCAGAATGCAAGTTAATTACTTCACAAGTTGTTGCTGAGCTCACCTCAAGCTCACAGTTTCAAACTGCACGGTGGCGAAGCACTGCTCTGGAGGATGGTGATGGTGACGCACTGCAGAGATCGAGAGAGTAAGCACTACAGGGATCGAGAGAGAGATCAGTAAGCGCACTGAAGTTGAGTTTCATGCATGGTATTTAGGAATGAATTTGGTCACCTACCTGAAGGAACAGATTTGGGATGGACGGAGCTAAGCTGAGCACGCCGGGGACCAATTCAAGAAGGAGATGGTCGTCGGCCCACTGCTACCCTAAGCCGCCGGAACCGTCGCACGCCTGTAGTGCCGCGCGCACCGCCGACGGCCGTTCGCCTACGCAGCTTACACGGCCGGCCTATCCACGGCCGCCGCCCGTCGGAGCCGCGCGCGCCCACGGCCGCCGCCCGCCTGCGCCGCGCACACGGCTTGCCCACGGCCACCCCCCTGTCCTCTGGCCCCGGCTGATCTGAAGCTCAGCTCTGATCGTTAGCAGGTGCCAACGGCTAAGTATGCAGGACAAGTACTACAGACGCACCTTAGAAACATGTGTCTGCCGTATAGTACTGACGCGTATAGAGAACGACGTGTCTGCTCCAATTACGAATACTACAGACCCGTCTTGACTACACGTGTCTGTAACCAAGACGCGTCTGTAATATGGGGGCCAAAGTACAGACGTGTGTTGACAACACGCGTCTGTAACGTAACACGCGTCTGTAATATGGCAGCAACAAACAGATGCGTCTTCGCAACACGGGTCTGTAACGTTACACACGTTTGTAATATGGTCTATAACTATAGACGCGGGTAGCGAATGCGCGTCTGTAGATTTTCAACCTGTTATCCGAGACACGAAAAACACAATACGCGTCTGTGATGTGTCGTCCCACTACAGACGCTTATTATCAACACGTGTCTGTACTATTTCCACAGACGCGTGTTGACCTCGCCGGCCGCCGGCGACTTATTACAGACGCGCGTTGGGAAAGCGCGTCTGTAAATTCATATTACAGACGCGCCTTCATCCGGAGTCTATAGGTGGCCCTGGCGGATATTACAGTTTTTTACATAGTGTATGACGCGCAACATTTCTTTAGCATCGTGTCTTACATGTCATAGATTTATTGTCTTATCAAATTTTGCTATAAGTATGAGGTTTCGATTTTGCTCGTCACACTTTTTGTGACAGCTACAGTTGCCAAAGGTTAAGCATGGCAAAGCTACGTCACCTACTAAACAGGTCCTGAGAATAGTGAGTCTTCCGTCTTTGGAAGAAGAATGAGTGGCTTCTCCACGGACGCCAGTGAGTCTTCGTTTGGAAAGCCTGGGTTATCATGGCGGAGAGCAAGTACTTGGCACGATGTGAAAGGCTACCATTTGTGCAAAAGCAGATGCTCACAGTATTGTATCACGTGGAATATAATAAAGGCACAAGACTAAACCATCAATTACAAACAGTGAAGAACTCGTACAAATGGAGCAATATACTGTCTTTGTTAGTTAAGCCCTTAGACTGATGAAGATTTTTTCTGTTAGTTAGGATATGCATGTTTCTTTCTTAGTTTGTTGCATGCGTGTGAGCACATACGAGGACATGGCGAGAATAGCTTGAGCACGAGCCTGGGTGCACGGACGTGGGCGACGTTGCTGAAGTTAGGATATGCATGCTGAAGTGTGCAAAACCCCACGATATGCAGCGAGACGATCGCGTCCTTTGCTGTAAGTATCCAATAAAAGGAGTAATAGAACACCAGAAAAGCTGCCGCTTCATCTCCTCCTTGAATTGCTTGATGTCAATGGAGTTGCTGCCCTTGATGACAAGGTCGTCAACATACATCCCCATGACGAAGCAGTGCGTGCCCTTGCCTCAGAGATAGATGGCGTGCTCGGAGCTATTCCTACGGCACCCAAGCGACACGTTAACTTGCCGTACCACGTTCGAGGCGCTTGTCGAAGGCCATAGAGTGCTTTGACAAGGCAAAGCACCTTGTGCTCCTGCCTAGCAAGGACAAAACCGGGAGGCTGCTGGATGCACTACTACATAAAATCTTTTGGGAGACGGTGCCCATTTATTAACCGAGGCGTTTACAAAATCCAACCGTCTCGGTTAATGCATGTGATTAACCGAGGCGGTCGTTTTTATTAACCGAGGTGGTCATAATTAACCGCCTCGCAAAATCTATTTACGGAGGCGGTTACCTAAAATCGCTTTACGGAGGCAGGCCTCCTAAGAGGCGGGCCTCCAAAAATCAGGCCATTTTCGGAGGCGGACTACTTAGGAGGCCCATCTCCGTTAATAGTCAGCAAGCCCATGAAAATCACGGCCCATGCCTCATTATGGGCTTCATATATATACAGGACTCTAGGGTTTCTCTGTCTCTCTCTCAGCTCAGTCTTAGTCTCAGCCTGACGCCCCTCCCCTAGCGCGCCTCCCCTCCACTCTCTCTCTCTCTCCCTCACTCACCGAGCGGCGTCCCTCCCCCAGCCTCCCCCACCGAGCGGCGCCCCTCCACCACCCTCTGAGCAGCAGCGCGGCGGCCCTGTTTACACTAAAATTTGGGAAAGAAGAACGCGGGAACTCGAAGCTTATATGATTGTATCATCAAGGGATCAATCAGATGTGAATTGATATCAGCTGATTTTGATGCAGTGTCAGAATCGGCTATTTTATAGATGACGTCAGCAAACAACATCAACGGACTACGTACGGATGGTGTCGGGGGAAACATGTCGGACTCTACAAAAAGGAAAAGATTAGGGTCCAAGTTATCTTAAGTTAGGAATGTTTTCTTTTACTCCAAGAATTGCAATGAGTCGTATTGGAGTCGGATTTATGTTTAGGTTCCGGGTATAAATATTAGACCCCGGCTAAGGCTATTATAAAAGGACATCCAATCAATTAATACCAATTACTTTTTCGTCTTTATGTCAACCCTTAGGAGTAGGAGTACTGTAGATCTCGGCGAGTTTTTCAACAAGCAGGGCTGCATCGATCCGGTCGACCTCTTGCTTGTCTGTGAGTACCGTCATGGCTTATACTTTTGTTTGTAAGGCTGTATTGGTCCGACTGACCTCTTATGAGCTTTAGTATAAGTTAGTTATCGATCTATATCATTATTTGTAAGGCTGCATTGGCTGATTGATCTCTTACGAATCATAATATAGATCAAAGTTATCTATCTTGTGTTAAATAACTTGTTGTTTAATACAATATCACTAGTTATTGAATCGGCTAAGATTAGTAAGATTTTTCTTGCTGTTTTTAGTTGATTCACCAGTTATCGATCTTGTTATGATTAACGTTCTATTAATCATAACAAATCATCTGATTGAAATAGAGATAGAGCGGCATCATATCATCATAATTGGTCGTCTTCTAGTCTGGTCACACTATGAATCTCATGATTGTTGGCTTAATTATGCTAGATCGGATGTTTTATCTCTAATCCAATCAAGCATAGTACGTATTCAAAGACATGTTTTGATCTTGGATAAATTCACCGGTTAATGAGATCAAATCTAATGACAGTACCATAGCTGCATCGATCCGGTCGAACCTCCCTGGTAAGACTTTAGATTAGAGATCATCAATTAGTGGTTTTGTTCGTGATCGAGGTATGTACTCTGTTTGTTTGCTATGCATGTATCGGCTATTTTAGCCGATTCGCCCGTGCCTTCATAGATATGGCATGCTTTCGTGAACCTGTTGATATATAGTCGGTTTTATGGATTTTTTTGGTTTTAGATTATTGTCATCATCATAGCTGCATCGATCCGGTCGAACCTCACTGTTGGTGGTAAAAAATTAGATTTAGACAGTTCGCAGATCCTTTTATATTAAACAATCGATTGTTTGCGTAGTATATCCCTTTTACCGAATTCATTGGCTTTGCACCATGCATTGATTAAACCTGATCTAGCCGATGATGTATCTTTGACGCGTACATATCGATAGCTCAAGGGAAAAGATCATCAAAAACTAGGTGCATTGCACTCATTATTATAAATCAATCATGTCCCACGAGCATCACAGTCCTTAACAGTCGATTTCTTCTCATATCGGCTTTTTGGTCGATTTTTCTGTTTGGCTGCTCCCGAAGCGGCACACTTGGAACTGTCTAGGCAAAATCGGCATGTTCCGCCCTAAATTACTGATAAACTTTCTCTCCTTGTCAATTGCAGATTAAATTGACTGGCACGCCTTTGGGATTCACAGGATCGACTGGTCCTTTGTTGAAGCCATGCAGATCTCCGGATCGTTCCGGCTTGCTACGTGTCCTTCGACGTGTCTACCACGTTTTCGCGCCGACATGCATTCTGGCACGCCCAGTGGGACCCACAATCATCATGGCAGCTCACAACAACAGGGACATTCTTATGGTGCCTTATGAAGACTTACCTAATGAGGGTAAGGACGTCTTTAGCAAAGCTATAGAAGAGTTTCAGAACAAGTGTTTGTTGTTCTACACCAAGACACGTGGGCAACAAAGTTATCTAGAAATATCCACTACCAAGAGTTTTGATGCATGGGCAGTCAGATACAGACAAAGCTGATGATAGGTGTTTCTTCGTAGATGCTGTAAACAAATCTGTTCATGATGCCATGTTGAACCATAACACTGCTTTCTTAAACACATTCCACAATACCATGAATGAGGTGTTTCATGGGTATCCAATTGATTAGATTGGATCGGCTTACTACAACATTCCACATCCGTCGACTCAGGGGACTAATCAAGCCGGTACTAGCCATCAAAATGCAGCACTAGCTGGTAATGATGATGTCCAGGCAGTTCAGAGCTTGTCTGAGCAAGTTTAGTGTACCACTACTAATCAAATACAGTATAATCCTAGATCGTTAGTGCAACATGTGCAATAGCCGACGGGGCAAGTTCAGAATCAAATTGTTAATGCCGGCACAGCAGGCCAAATACCGTCGTCGGCTAAAAAATAACGCCATCAGTTCAAAGGATTGATAGAGATACTGATCCCAACGTTTATAATCATAGACTCCAAGCAGCAAATCAGCAAAGGACTCAACAGATAGAAATTCCACCAGGATATCATTATGGTACAGATTACAATACCCTTCATATGATTCCAAATCCAGGGTATCAAGGTACCGAAAATTTTAATCCACAGATGGGTCAGCAATTGCAAAGAAATCTAGATTCAAATGTTGATGAGTTGTTGCTCAGAGTAATCGAGATGATGAAGAATCAGTTCGGTTTGAAACCAAAAGGGCAGACCTTTTCGTACAAACGTCCATACCCAGAGTGGTATGATTTGGTCGTTTTCCAATAAATTACAGGCTCCCGGAATTTGCTAAGTTCACTGGTCAAGATAGCACAAGTACAATAGAACATGTTAGTCAGTATCTTACACAGTTGGGTGAAGCATCCATTGAAGTGGCTCATCGAGTTTGTTTCTTTCCTTGTCCCTGTCAGGACCAACTTTCACTTGGTTTTCATCGTTACCAGTTAATTCCATTGCCAATTGGACTGACCTAGAGAAGAAGTTTTATACATATTTCTATACTGAGACAGGAGAAAAGAAAATCATAGATTTGACAACCATAAGGCAAAGAACTAATGAATCAGGTGCTGAGTTTCTTTAGAGGTTCCAAATCCTCGGGGAAAAGGAGTTGAAGAGAGCTATGATTTTGACGTCACAAAATCAGACAAACTCTTTGATTTCTTGCTTGAGAGAGGACATGTCAAATTGCCCGCCAATCATGTTATGTTACCTCCTGATCAGTTGAAGAATAAGAAGTTCTACAAATTTCATAACGCTACTTCTCATTCTACTAATGAGTGCAGAATTTTCTGGCAACATACAGACGACTATTCAGCAAGGGAACCTTAAATTTGATACACCTCGGAAGATGAAAGTTGACGATAATCCTTTCCCAAGAGATCACAATATGGTCGATGTTAAGTTGCTCAAAGGAAATACTAAAGTCCTAACATCAACTAGGGCAAAAGAAAATGGAACCGTCGATCCAGAGATGCAAATATCGACTGATGAATATAGAGAAATTAAAATGCATCGTGACCAACGGAAGAACTGATATGAGCAGGGAGAGACGTCAAGAAACAGGGCGATAAGGCCGCGTGTCACATCTCGAATTTTGTTTAATAAATGGCAATGAGAGAAGAAAAAGGATTATCAACATTAGTTAGAAGAGAAAGAATACCAGCATCAACTAGAAGAGGAGAGGTATGAAAGAAAACAAGTTGAATCACATTGGAATTGTCCTTTCTTCATACATTGTTGGAATGAAGGTTTGAAATTGCCTACTAGAAATAATTGCCCAGAGTGCAGTGAGCAATATTGAGAGTTTAGGCAATCTCAAGCCAACCGCCGGTCTATCCATGCTCGAGATGAGTATCATCATAATAATATGGATTGACGCTTAAAAAATAGAAGTGTTCATGATCGGCTTGGGAAGCGAGTTGTTGATCAAGACTGGGCTGATTATGAAGAAGAAGGTGATGAGGAGGAGTATGTTTGGCAGGAAGGGCAATGATGTCCAGGAGGTTTGACAAGAAGTCAGAAAAGAAAGGTACAACACCTAAGGAATAGAGAGCTAGAATTTGCTCAGAAATCTGGTAGACCTCAAGTGTGGTGTGCTAAACAAACAGTCGATAGGGGTCAACCATCGGCGAATATTCAAATGGCTTTTTTGTTTCCATTAGAATTCAGAGCTTCAGTAGATCAAGAAGTCTATTCAGATTTTGATGAATCGGAATATGAGGAGATAGTTGCCAAGTTGACAGTGATACAACAAGCTATATTCGATAAGCCAGTCAAGCATCGACACTTAAAAGCTTTATATATAAAAGGTTTCGTTGATGGGAAGCCGATGAGCAAAATGTTGGTGGATGGAGGTGCTTCTGTTAATCTTATGCCTTATACTACTTTTTGTAAACTTGGCAAGGGGCCAAGAGATTTGATTGAAACTGACATGATGCTTAAGGATTTTGGAGGTAATGCATCCAAGACTAGGGGGGCAATAAACATTGAGTTGACAATTGGAAGTAAGACTTTACTCACTATGTTCTTTGTCATTGATGGAAAGGGTTCATACCGTTTACTCCTTGGTTGTGATTGGATTCATGCAAATTGTTGTTTACCATCGACTATGCGTCAATGCTTGATTCAGTGGCATGGAGATGATGTTGAGCTGGTTCATGCTGATGATTCTGTGAGTATAGCAACAGCTTTTCCAATGTATTGGAAACTGGAAGACTTCGAGTGTTTTTTAGGCAAGCTATGGGAAGGAGGCTTCATTAAGATCAGTGATGAAAGCCAATAGCCAATCCAAGCAGTCGGCTCTGAAAGTTTGTTTTAATGGATAATCCAATAGATGGTACAAATGGTAAACTTGGACAAGGCTTTACGTCGGCCGATCAATTAGAGGAGATAGATATTGGTCCTGGAGATAGGCCTAGGCCGACATATGTAAGTGCTAAGTTGGATCCTAAGTATAAGCAAGAATTGATAGATTTATCAAAGGAATTTAAAGATTGTTTTGCTTGGGAATATTATGAGATGCCTGGTCTAGATTGATCAATTGTTGAACATTGGTTGCCAATCAAACCTGGTGTCGACACAGAATTTCGTCCCGTGTCAAGGACACACGCAGCAAGCCGGAAGGGTCCGCTCGATGGAGCAGATCCGCCTAGGTTCAGCGCAGGGGTGGTCGATCCTGCGCAATCCTCCCGAGGCGTGCCAGTCAATTTGACCCTGTAATTGACAAGGAGAGAAAGTTCATCAGTAATTAAGGGCAGAACTTGCCGGTGTTGCCAGACAGTCCTGAATGTACGGCTGTGAGAGCCGATATGGAAGGAAATCGGCTAAATAGCCGATTCCAGTATATTCATGAGAATAAGTCAGTTAGAGCTCATGGGATCATGTGAAGAAGAATCGGTTATCATTCAGAATAAATATCATTTAAGCAAACATTAATCAATGGCAATAAGATATCGATGATGGTCGGTTTATACTGAGCCAATGATTACAAGTAACCGAACTCCTATTTATGTAAAGAAACAATTCAACATCACTTAACCATTTAATAAAGATAAATCTAATGAACATGTTAGATCTCATCTATCACCATGACCAGTGGGGCATGAGGCAGAATCATGCAGGCCGTAGAAACAACAATAGACTCGACGACCCTAACTCATTACTAATATCAGTGGGGCTTGAGGCATAATCATGCAGGCCGTAATACAATAAAAAGATCATGGGGCTAACACATCTTTCAACTTATCTCAACTTCAATGATCTCGTGATGTGAACTGTTCGTGAAAGCACTCGATATCGGCTAAACAGCCGATTCAGGCATAGCGCATAGTTAAGGTCATGCCTTCTCAAGAATGGATCTATCAACTAACAATCCCCACTCCACGGTGCTAACAGTTGGGTGAGAGGCAGAATCCCACATGCCATGATAACGGGCCATGGAATGGTTCTCGCTAACCAATAGATCTACTCAAGATCGAACATGCCTTAACCGCACACTATGCACGATTAAGATTGATATAAAACAGCCAATAAAAACATAACTCATCGTTTAAGATGTAGATTAGATCAGTTTAAGATTAGCAAACGATGGGTTAAATAAGATATAAGGCCGATCCAGATCAATCTCAATCGGGCAGAGTGATATTGCTGTAATTAGATAAATAATGAAAGCAATAAGCAATATCGGTAACTTATTGAATCTACCAAAGACTGCCATCCAAAGGTAGAGCCAATAACTTGACCTTGATCTAGTTCAAGCAGTGGGGTGTGAGGCAGAATCACACAGGCCATACTTGAACTGGGCAAGAGTCGATAACTAGCCTATACCAGAGTCGCAGTGGGGGTCGACCGGATCGATGCAGCCATACCAACAGAGGTATAAACCATGACGGTACTTACAGACAAGTAGTGGAGGTCGACCGGATCGATGCAGCCATACTTGCTAAAGAACTCACCGAGATCTACTCTACTCCTACTCCTAATGGGTGGCCGGAGCCGAAAAAAGTAATTGACTTGTATTTGATTGATTGGTTGTCTTTACAATAGCCGGGGTTTGGTATTTATACCCGGAGTCTAGACATGAATCCTACTCGAGCACGATTTGTTACAATCTTTGGTATGAAAGAAATATTCCTATCTTAACATAACTTGGACTCTAATCTTTCCCCTTTTGTAGAGTCCGATATGTATCTTTTTGACACCAGTCATATCCCATCATCGTCATCTGCTGACGTCATTTGGAAAGAATCGATCCAGTGTCACATTCGATCCAGCAGATATCAACCTTTACTCCATCGACTCCTTGATTGGCATAATTCTGGAAGCCTGCGAGTTCCCGCGCTCTTCTCCTAAATTTTGGTGTAAACACCTGGATATCGACTGTTTAAACAAGCTACAAGGAGATTTAACCCAAATGTTCTTGATGATATAAAAAAGGAGACTGAAAGGTTACTAGAAGCGAAATTTATCCGACTGTGCCAATATGTAGAGTGGATATAGAGTGTTGTTCCTGTGTATAAAAAAATGGTAAGTTAAGAGTTTGCATCGATTTCAGAGATCTAAACAAGGCTACACCCATGGATGGTTATCCGATGCCAATAGCCAATATGTTGGTAGATGTAGCAGCCGGGCACAAGGTTATTAGTTTTATGGATGGCAATGTAGGATATAATCAAATTTTTATGACTGGGGAAGACATAGAAAAAACAGCTTTTAGGTGCCCTGGCACAATCGGTTTATTTGAATGGGTTGCGATGACCTTTGGTTTGAAGAATGCCGGTGCAACTTATCAGAGGGCGATGAATTATATTTTTCATAAGTTGATAGGTAGGATTGTTGAAATCTATATTGATGATGTGATGGTAAAATCTCAAGGGTACAAGGAACATCTAGCTGATTTGTGGGAGACTTTGGAGTACACAAGAAAACATGGTTTAAAGATGAATCCTAATTAGTGTGCCTTTGGAGTGTCAGCTGGACAATTTTTGGTTTTATGGTCCATGAGAGAGAAATCAAAATTGGTCAAAAAAGTATGAAAGCAATTGATGAGGCAGTGCCCCTGACTACTAAACAGAGTTACAATCTTTGCTTGGTAAGATTAATTTCATCAGGAGGTTTATTTCAAATTTGTTAGAAAAGGTTCCGCCGGTTTCTCCTTTGTTGAAGTTGAAAAATGATCAAGACTTTAAATGGGGTGATGTACAACAAAAGGCATTTGAGGAGATAAACGAATATATGAAATGTCCACCCGTGCTGGTCCCTCCTTAGCAAGGTAAGCCTTTTAAGTTGTACGTGTCGGCCGATAACCAAACAATTGGATCGACCTTAATGCAAGAATTTGAAGGAAAAGAACGAGTTGTTTTCTATCTAAGTAGAAGGCTTTTGGATCCAGAAACAAGATATTCTCCTATTGAAAAGTTATGCTTGTGCTTATATTTCTCTTGCACTAAGTTGCGACATTACTTGTTATCGGCTGAGTGTACAATTGTTTCTAAGGCTGATGTGATCAAACACATGCTATCAATGGGAGAATGGGGAAGTGGATTCTTGCATTGTCTGAATTCGACTTGAGGTACAAATCGGCTAAAGCAGTCAAGGGGCAAGTAATAGCCAATTTTGTCACTCGGCATCATAAGCCGAGTATTGGCTATGTAGAGCTGATATCTTAGACGTTATTCTTTGATGAATCATCATGTAAGCAAGGTGGTGGCATTGGCATTGTTATTGTTTCACCTTGGGGGGCAAGTTTTGAGTTTGCTTTTCCAACTAAACCAATGACTACCAACAATCAAGCAGAATATGAAGCTATTTTAAGGGACTTTAACTTCTTCATGAAGTAAAGGCCGAGTCAATTGAAGTATTTGGAGATTCATAGTTAATTATTAATCAGTTGATCGGCCTATATGAATGTAAAGATGATATTCTGAGGGGATACTATGATGAATGCCAGAGGTTACTCAAGGAATTTCCTCATATTTCTCTTCAACATATTCCAAGAGCACAGAATCAAGAGGCTAATCGGTTAGCTCAAAGTGCGTCAGGTTATCGAGTGTTTCAAGAGATCTTAAGTAGTGAAACCTTGACTAATGATTGGAGAGTTGAAATAACTGATTACCTTAATAATCCATCACAGAAGGTTACCAGGAAACTAAGGTATAAATCGACTAAGTATGTTTTGCTAGATGATCAGCTATATTACAAGACAATCGATGGGGTGTTGCTTAAATGCCTAAATCAAGAAGAAGCTAAAGTGTTGATGGGTGAAGTACATGAAGGGATATGTGGAGCTCATCAATCAGCTTATAATATGAAATGGATTATTCGTAGGACCAGATATTTCTGGCCGACAATAATAGAAGATTATTTTGAATATTATATGGGGTGTTAAGATTGTCAACGTTTTGGTAATATTCAGAAATCGCCTGCATCGCTATGAATCCAATAATCAAACCATGGCCGTTTCAAGGTTGGGGAATTGATTTGATTGGCCAGATCTTTCCACCTTCAAGTAAAGGACATAAGTTTATATTGGTACCAACAGATTACTTCACTAAGTGGGTTGGGGCAATTCCTTTGAAGACGGTAACTTCAAAGAACGTGGTTGATTTTGTCAAGGAACATATTGTGTATCGTTTTGGGATTCCTCAAACTATTACTACTGAATAGGGGACAATGTTCACATCAGAAGAGTTTAGAGATTTTGCTGCCAATATGTGAATTAAGTTATTAAATTCTTCTCCTTACTATGCTCAGGCTAATGGCCAGGCAGAGGCGTCCAATCAAATTATGATTAAGCTAATCAAGAAAAAGATCGAAGAGCAGCCAAGGAAGTGGTATTCAACGCTTAATGAGGCATTATGGGCATATAGGATGGCCTGTCATGGATTGATTAAAGCGTCACCTTATGAACTTGTGTATGGTCATAATGCAGTCCTTGCTTGGAAGATTCAAACTGAATCGAGGCGTGTCACATTGCAAAATGATTTGTCAGCCAAAGTTTACAAGAATCTTATGATAGATGACTTAGAAGACTTAAGTTTCCATCGGCTGCGTGCTCTTGAGAATATCAAAGCTAATAAGTTAAGGATTGTGAAGTATTACAATAAGAAGTTCAAAAGCAAACAATTTTCTGAAGGAGACTTGGTCTAGAAGGTGAAATTGCCGATCGGGTCAAGAGATAGCAAGTTCGGCAAATGGTCACCTAACTGGGAAGGACCTTATCGGATTAAACGTTGTGTGTCTGACAATGCTTATATTTTGGAAACGCTAGGAGAAGAAGAGGAATTTGACAGAGCGATCAATGGAAAGTATCTAAAAAAATATTATCCTAGCGTTTGGACTAATACTTGACAGCTAGTTTGTTTAGTCATCGGCTTTAATAGCTGATACCAGAAGGGTATCGCCTCCAGTTCAAAAAATAGACCCAAAAGGGTAAAAGATGATATGATATGTATCGCCTATAGAGCAAAAACAAACACAAAGACAATCATGATGTATACAATGATATTACAGGAAATTCACTAAGACACGATCATAGAAAAATAGGGATTTCATTCATTGATCAGTTTGTCCTAGGTACAAGCCAATCAAACACCCTATTTATGACGTCCTAAGCTAAGGTGATATCCACAATGGTCGCTGCGACATCTCTGAAGTCCTCGATTAGGTCCTCATGCATGTCGAGGTCATCGGCCATTGGGAAGCCTGGCTCCATGGTGCGGAGATCATGCCGGTCTGGACCTGTGCCGCGGCTAGAGCCACCGCCGCGCCATGGTGAATGCTGTGGAGGGCGATCTCCTAGACGCGCGCTGGGATGTCATGCAGGCGGTTATTGAGAAGAGGGCCCCGACCATTGACGGCCGCCATAGCCGTGTTTGCCACCAGTTAGAGGTTCTCCAACTGCACCATCAAGGCTGGCAATCACAAAAACAAATGAGCTATCAAGACAAAGATAGTGGAAATTGAAATTAAGGTTTTCTTGGAGTTCCTCTTACCCGACACCATGGCATCAGACTCGGCCAACCCGCCACCATGCCCAAGCAGCGTTGGCTTCTTCCTCGACAGCGAGGAGGGCGGCTTGAGAAGCCTCAAGTCGGCTCTTAAGCTGACCGTTCTCCTGAGTTGCCTCGGAGTAATGGTCCTTGGCCGCCCTCCACTCTTGGAGGAAACATCGGGCGTCATCGCCGTTGTAGGAGTCAGAGGAGTCCGACGACGAGCCTGGCATGGCAGCAGCAGATGCGGTAGTAGGAGGCTCGCGGGTCCTGAGAGGAAGCGACCGGAGGCTGTCATTGAGGACGAGCCTATATATGCATTAGTAGATCATTCTTGCTATGGATGGGAGCGTTCAGTCTTACCTCATGCGGCGGAGCCGCTGGCCGACCAGGACCTCCTCCGGGAGATCTTCCACTGTGCTCTTGTCGCGGTGATCTTCTCCTACCATGGATTCCAGCTTAGATCATGGAAGAAGAAGGGAACTGCTATAGGGTTTGTGAAGGCGGAGAAGTGCAGAGAATAGAGGCGGTTGTAAGTGTAGATGTGCTTGAAGCCAGAGCCCTTGGCCGGTGTTTTTAGCCATGGAGACGGGATGGTCGATATCTCGGAATATCCAAAGGCAAGCCCAATTAATGGAAGAGGGAGCGCCGTTCTACCAGTACCGATGGAAAACACGATGATTGATGATCGGGGGGGGGATTTGAAAAGTTTTACCATGAGAGCCGTTTTCAGATTTAATCGAGTCAGATCGAATCACAAGTTGAAATCGGCTAATCTGAAACGGCTATTCTAATGAGCCTCGAGGAGACACGCAATAGGCCAGATAACTACTCTCCTTACAAACTAGTATATGGGGCAAAAGGGGAGTCACTTTAAATGAAGAAATTGTTTGTTAGCTTCTCCTATTACAAACTAAGGGCCAGGGAAAACTTTGTTCCCTATGTCTTCGGCCTAGGAAGTGAGGGCTACGGAGTTGGCAGTGTTGAAGAAGTCCTTGACCAAGCGCTCATTGTCCTTAGGGTGTTCGGTGGCTGGGAAACCATGGGGAAGAAGTTGAAGCTCGTGACCAGAGTGGGCTTGGGCAACAGCCAATGCCATGGCAGCACCATGATGAACACCGTGAAGGGCAACATCTCTAATGAGGTTTGGGACATCGTACAGGCGAACCACTGGCATGGCACCCCTGACGTTGACGAATCCTGCCGCATACTTTGCGGCTGATCGAAGGCTTTCCAACTGGGCCGATAGGTCTAAAATGATTCAAAGGAGGGATAATCAAGATCTTGAAGACAAAACTGAGAAAACAGAGAATTGTGGTGGATATCTCACCCATGATTCTGGCCTCAGCCTCGGCTAGCCTCGCTTGAGTGGAGTTGGCCCTATGTTCCGAGATGGTTAGAGTGTCCTACAGCGCGTTTAGATGAAGGTCCATCCACCCAAGATCATGGGTTGTATTCTCTTGGTGACAAAGACGCTGGTGTTGTGGCACATACTCGTCAAGGGCCTCTTTAGCAGACCTCTTGCCATTCTTCATGTCTTCGAGCCTATTAGAAAGCAAATCGCGCCAAAGACGCAGAAGGTTTGGGATGAAGTAGGTTGTTTTTTCGTTCCACAACCATGGCCCATATATATAGTCCGGGAAATGAGAAGATAGGCTTCGTCGGGGTTACAGAATTGAAGTTAGTTATGGAAATGGATCAATACTCCAGAAATTCAAGGAACGGTTCATGGAAAAACAACAGATTTAGACTTATTGCTTTGATTAATTATAGATACTGTGGGATTGATACAAAAGGTTTACATTAACCGAAGTTTGACCCACTAAGACTTCATTGGATTGAAGGGAGTCCGGATCCCCACTAGGCTGAAAGTCATCGTGGACCAAGTCATATCAGCCTACTGATAGAAATAGCATTATGGGAGAAAGGAGACTGCCCGCTAAAAGGATGCCCATATAACCCACCGATTTCTCGGCAAGGATGCCCATATAACCCACTGATTTCTCGGCATGAGCATTTGATAGAGTGAACAAGGGGAAGGTGTCCACACATTTGAACCCTTGCAAACACTAGAATAGCTCAGCGCTAATGGTGAGAAGACTCAGGTGATATCACAAGAATTCTTCTAGCCGCAGCAGTTGATCCTCTTGCTCGACAATGCGCTGAAATAAGTGACACAATCGCCCTATGCACAAGAATTCTTCTAACCACTCAAGACCCTCATAGTAAGGGATTAGATCATGGAGGGTCTAGCAGAGCCAAGGGCACTCGAGGAGGCAAGTAGAAGAGAAACATAACTGAGTTGTTGGGTTGCTCTCGCCAGAGTCAGATAGACATTTATAGTCGGTCTGGAAGGTTGGATCCAAGCGCCCGTGAAGCAATAGTGCTCTCGTGAAGCTTTGAAGTGTGGGCTCATAAGCAGGCAAGGACGTTGGTGAAGGTGACAGATAGTAGGCCCCAGATCAAGGTTCTCTACCCGTGACTACGCACCCATCGAGGGTACAGACATGGTAATTTTGGAATAAAATTATTTTTATCCCAAAATTGGGGGGTATGTGTTTACACCAAAATTTGGGAAAGAAGAAAGTGGGAACTCGAGCTTATAAGATTGTATCATCAAGGGATCGATCAGATGTGAATCGATATTAGCTGGTTTTGATGTAGTGTCAGAATCGGCTATTTTATAGATGACGTCAGTAGACAACATCAACGGACTTCGTACGAATGGCGTCGGGGGGAAACATGTCGGACTCTACAAAAGGGAAATGATTAGAGTCTAAGTTATCTTAAGTTAGAAATGTTTTCTTTTACTCCAAGAATTGTAATGAGTAGTATTTGAGTAGGATTCATGTTTAGGTTCCAGTTATAAATATTGGACCCCGGCTATTGTAAAAGGACATCGAATCAATCAATACCAATTACTTTTTTTTGCTTCACGCCACTCCTTAGGAGTAGGAGTACTGTAGATCTCGATGAGTTCTTCCACAAGTAGGACTGCATCGATCCGGTCGACCTTTGGCTTGTCTGTGAGTACCGTCATGGCTTATACTTTTGTTTGTAAGACTGCATTGGTCCGGCCGACCTCTTATGAGCTTTAGTATAAGTTAGTTATCGATCTATATCATTATTTGTAAGGCTGCATCAGCTGATTGATCTCTTACGAATCATAATATAGATCAAAGTTATCGATCTTGTGTTAAATAACTTATTGTCTAATATAATATCACCAGTTATCGAATCGGTTAAGATTAGTAAGATTTTTCTTCCTGTTTTTAGTTGATTCACCATTTACCGATCTTGTTATGATTAACATTCTATTAATCATAACAAATCATCTGATTGAAATAGAGATAGAGCGGCATCATATCATCATAATTGGTCGTCTTCTAGTCTGGTCACACTATGAATCTCATGATTGATGGCTTAATTCTGCCAGATCGGCTATTTTATCTCTTTTCCAATCAAGCATAGTACACATTCAAAGACATGTTTTGATCTTGGATAAATTCACTGGTTAATGAGATCTAATTTAATGACACTACCATAGCTGCATCGATCTGGTCAAACCTCACTGTTAAGACTTTAGATTAGAGATCATCGATTAGTAGTTTTGTTCGTGATCGAGGTGTGTACTCTGTTTGTTTGCTATGCATGCATCGGTTAGCTGATTCGCCCGTGCCTTCATATGTATGGCATGCTTTCGTGAACCTATTGATATATAGTTGGTTTTATGGATTTTCTGGTTTTAGATTATTGTCATCATCATAGCTGCATCGATTTGATCGAACCTCACTGTTAGTGGTAATAAATTAGATCTAGACAGTTCATAGATCTTTTTATATTAAACAATCGATTGTTTGCATGGTATATCCCTTTTACCGAATTCATTGGCTTTGCACCATGCATTGATTAAACCTGGTCTAGCCAATGATGTAACTTTGACATGTACATATCGATAGCTCAAGGGAAAGGATCATCAAAAACTAGGTGCATTGTACTCGTTATTATAAATCAATCATGACCCACGAGCATCACAATCCTTAACAGCTGATTTCTTCTCGTATCGGCTATTTGGTCGATTTTTCTGTTTGGCTGCTCCCAAAGCGGCACACTTGGAACTGTCTAGGCAAAGCCGGCATGTTCCACCCTAAATTACAAATAAACTTTCTCTCCTTGTTAATTGTAGGTCAAATTTACTGGCATGCCTTTGGGATTCACAGGATCGACTGGTCCTGTGTTGAAGCCAAGCAGATCTTCGGATCGTTTTGGCTTGCTGCGTGTCCCTCGGCGTGTCTACCATGTTTTTGCACCGACCGCCCCTCTCTTACACTCTAAGTAGCGGCGGCGGTGCTCCTCTCCAACCCTAGCAGCGGTGGCAGCAATCCTCTCCAGCCCTAGCAGCGGCGGTGGCGCTCCACCCCACCCAAGTAGCGGTAGCGGCGCTCCTCTCCAACCCTAGCAGCGTCAGTGGCGCTGGATGCGAGGCCAACGGTGGTGGTGCGTCCTCCGATGTGTCAAGGCTCGTAGATCCGGTGGATACGGTCTCAGGGCTCACGGATCTGGCCTCAGGACTCGTGGATCCAGTAGGCTCGCCGACAGCCCGCCCTCCGGTGGTAGATCAAGGGCAGGCATAGGCGATGCTGCGGCGCTCCTCCTCATCTGGTGTCGACGCTCTGGGAAGGCCAGATCCGCTGATGTGGAGGCTGGATCTAGCTCAACGGTGGAGGATGTGATCTAGTGGTGGATCCAATGAGCGAAGGCGGTTGTGGCACGTGGATGGCTAGACGGGCCCGTGGGTGGGCTCGTTGGGCTTGTCCACGAGTTTTCTTTTTTTGTTTTTTATTTGATTTATCGAGGCAGGAATTTGAACCGCCTCAGAAAAGATCTATTTACCATGACCTTTAAACCGAGGCGGTTGGGATGCCCACCTCGATTAATCCATTCTGCCCGCCTCCAATAAAATTCCTATAGTAGTGATGTGTACCTGATCCAAGAGCTTACCATTGAGAAAGGCGGGCTTGACATCCATGTGGTGGACAGTCCATCCCTCACTTGGAACTTGTGCTAGTAGGAGCCTTACTGACTAAAGCCTTGTAGCTGGCACGAATACCTCATCGAAGTCGACCCATTGTTGCTGAATGTTGCCTTTAGCAATGAGACACGCCTTGTACTTGTTGATGTCACCAACAACGTCCTTCTTGGCCTTGTAGACCCATTTGTGGCCAATTGACCCCACATAGGGCAGTGGATCAACCAGCTCCCAGGTGTCATTGGCCTCGATTGTCATCATCTGGTCGAACAACACATGGCACCAACAGATGGGATGGGGTTCCCGATCTTCTGTCAGGTGATGATAACTCTAGTTTTGGTGGAACACGACACACTAATCCATCTTCAGATAAAGACCTGAACCCTACAACTTTAGCACCATGACTGCTCTGGTTATGAACCTTGTCACTAATCTGGTTGACATCGCCAAGAAGGCTAATCCCTACCTACGAAACAAAAAACACAAGTAAGAACCCAAAAGAACGAAACTCAATAAAGAGACAATATGTATCTATATGATTAAGATCACGAAAGTGGGGTTTCACAACTGAAGACGACAACTATTCGATGATAGATTGATCTAAAGCAAAACCCAAACCCAAACATGTGGTGATGACTCAGTATAAGGTCTAAGGGTCGTCACACCCTCTGGACACACCCCCTAACGGACTCTAAGACAATACACGTCCCAACAGATCAAAAGACGGTGACACACAGTACCCTTGCAGATTCTGGACGCTGACTTGTTTTAACAATTCCCATTAGCTCCTATAAATTTGGACATCAAATCAAAGCCATTGGTTAGATTATGAAATTATCTTTCTATGCATATGTGGATAGTTGAAAACGAAGTCTGGATGCGTCATAGGCATCCGTTCTACTATAGGATGGTCATGAAGGCCGATGCAGACTCGAACTCGAGTTGAACTGGGCCTCCAGCTTATCTTGTACATCCTTACTGATCTTCTCCGCCTCAACACATCTCTCTCTCCAAGTACTTCATGACCCTCTCCAATGTTGCTACGCAAGATAACATCATTAGGTAGCAATCTATTCTCGAAACTATGAAAAGGATCATTATAGAATGAGCTCACCTCCAGCACCAAATCCAGATTCACCAAATTGGTGGATCTCGAGGCCAGATTGACCATTTTGGTGAAGCTCCTCAGGGGGTGCTACACGAACGGGCGTTTCGTACCACCTCATGGAGTTGGGTGAAAATTACCCACCCTTACCACTGGTTACACACCCCTATCCGGTTTGTTTTTTCTATTCTGTTCGCTCTTCTTCTCCGCCTGACCGAACGGAAGGCCGCGCCTCCCTCCTACCATCGCGGCCTGGTAGGTCGCGCCGTCCACCTCCTCCCACTGTTATGCTACTCCGACGAGCCGCCCATGGCCGAAGAAGATAGATCCGGTCCTCCTTAACCTCATCCACCCAGCGGCTACCTCTCGCGTCAACTGTGGACTGTGGCTGCTGGCGCTCCTCCTCCTCCCTGCGGCGCGGCCGGCGTCGAGCCATCTTCAGTAATCCTCGCAGGCCCGTGGCCGGCAGTGCTGCCTGGCGCGCGGCCCCTCAGTCCGCCGTGGGCGGCCTTCAGCCTGCCCTGGCCGGTGTGCAGGAAGCCATGGCTGGCGCCCAGGTGCCATGGCCAGCACCCAGCGTGGCATGGTCGGCCGTCCTCGCGGTAGGGGAAACGGCCACCTAGTCGGCCTCGCGGTTGGGTGCGCGGCCACCATGGCCGAGGCACGGCTGAGAAAGAGAGGAAGAAGGGAAAGGACTATATTTCCTTTCTTTTTTTTGATTAGAGTCAATGACATGTGGGGTCCACCATAAGGGCAAAACAAGCCATTCTACTAAAACCTCAGTTTCGTGGATCTGGAGCTGCTGTTTTGCAAACAGTTTCCTAGTAGATCCACGGTGGATCTCAGATCCACGGTGGAACTGATCTACGGTGAATCCTAGATCCAGATTCACTTTTTGTAGCGGTGAATCTCTAGCAAACAGGCCTATAGTAGTTAGCTCTTCCCTATTCATATATGGTCTACTTTTTTCACAAAATTTGTTGGAGTTTGTACATAGACTGAATGTAAACTTATATCCCACCTCTCTTCTACCTGCTCTTCTCTTTTTTTCCACCTCAGCATAAAGCTTACTTGTAACTGCTTGCTCTTAGTTGGTTGCATATTATATTATTCACGTTTAATTTAAGTACACAAAAATACAGCATCATTGTAGCTAGCATAATTTGTATAGAAACTCAGATTTTTGCTGAAAACGTCGTCCCATTTACAAGGCTCGTCAGCAACAACCAGTCACTTCACTTCATCATTTAATATTGCGGAGGACGATGGGCACTGCGGACCCGGAAAAACTGGTGGGCAAGGATTTCTGGCATCTGACGACGAGCCTGCATGGATCCAAAAGCAAATCGTTGAGTATCATTAGTTTGAGATAACCCTATCCGTTAGTTGACTTGTCTTAGTCATTATCTTAAATTTGTTGACTTCTCAGTCATTATCCAAATTAATTAAAAGCAAACCATTAAAGTATCATTAGTTTGAGATAACCCTGTAAGTTAGTTGACTTGTCTCAGTTATTATGTTGAATTTGTTGACCGGTCTAAGTCATTATCCAAAATGGTTGTTCATTCATCTCGATCAAGTAAAATTGCCTCACATCCATTGGAACCGTCTAAGAACATCTCCAAAAATTGCTTCACATCCGTTGGAACCGTCTAAGAGCATCTCCAAGAGTTCCCAATAAAGCCTGCCAATCTAGGATTTTTGGCAAGAATAGAAAAAAACATGTCCAACAATTTTCAATCCCACCCCCCAATCTTTTGGGACATGGAAAAAATCACCGAACGCGCGGATATATCTGCAGAACGCCTGACGCGCGTATCCCCTCCCGCGGCACGCCATCTTCCTCCATCGTGCGGGGAAGAAAAGACTCCCACGACAATTTTTCCAGACATTCTTCTCCCTCGCGCCATCAAGTGACGTCCTAGAAGCTGATCTTCACCGCCGCCAATGTAGGGAAGCGGTACATCATCGCTCTACTCGTTGATCTTTGCCCTAGATGTGTTTTGGCCACCCCTGGCTACTCCAGCCGCCCGCCGCAGCCGCCTGGAGGGCCATGGCCGGCGTTGGCCGCGTCTGGCCAGCCACAGCCACTGCTGGCCACCCTAGGGTGGCCCTGCCTGGCTACAGCCGGCCGTGGCCGGCTATTGTCCGCCCTTGGCTGGCCCTGCCTGGTGTGCCGTGGCCGGCCGTGGCTGGCTATTGGGCGGCTGTGGCTTGGCAAGGGCCGGCTATTGTTGGCTGATGGATGGCCATGGCCTGGCTAGGGTCTGTGGTGTGGGAAAGATATTTCATCATTATTCTCAAGATTATTTCAGTATGCATTTGACATTGATTTATGCGTCAATATTTGTAGGCTCGTCCCAATGTCTGGGGGTGGATATTGGACGAAAATGGTCACGGCAGTAGATGATGTTGTTTCTTTTGAAGACCTTAGCATCCCCATGACACAAGACACAGTGGCATATGAGGAGGTTCGTACTGAAGTTGAAGCAGTTGATGTGCAGGCACGTGCAGGTGTTGCACACCCACGCGTTGCAAGGCCAAATTTGAAAAGGCAAAAAAAATTCAATGTGAAGGAGGATGAAGTTGTTGTCTCAGCTTGGTTACGTTAGCAAAGATCCCATGCATGGGGCTAATCAATCTCGTGCTTCTTTTTGGCGTAGAATTCAAGAGTACTACGAGAAGAACAAGAAAACTGAAGCTAGTCGAACAGAGAGTTTGATTATGCATAGGGTGCGCCTGCCTCCGAATGATGGCGGTTTGCTGTGGCCAGCAGGGAGAGGCTCCCAGCCTTCTGTGGCTAGCAGGGAGGCCCTGGCAGCTGGCTGTGGCCGCCTGTGGCCCTCTGGACAAGGCTGCGCCCCCTGTGGCCGGGTAGGCGAGGCTGCGGCCGGCTGAGAGCAGCTGAGGGTGGCTGGAGGCCAGCCGGGGGGGCCTGGCAGACGGCCAGGCGTGGCCGGGGGTGGAATGGGCGTGGCTGGCAGTGGCCGAGGAGGTTTGGAAGGGCGGTCGCGACCATTACGCACGTGTGCGCACTATCTCCTACGAGAAAACCCACGCGCCATCAAAGAAAGTTTCCCGTAGGTCCAATTTTTTTATTTTTTAAAGTGTTTTTTTTAACTGTTGGAAAAATCCTCCTTTAGTCCTCCCAATACTTTTTGGCGGCTTGAAAAACCTCATGGTTTTGGGAAGAATTTATTGGGTACTCTTGGAGATACTCTAAGATGGAGTATATAGGAGCTTATTTTGGAAGGTTGCTAACAAAAGCCACGAGAGACATTATCTTAAATTGCTCTAAACAAGGAATTAAAGGAGAAATAAACCTTACCATCTCCAATAATTTCTCTATCCCTGCTTTTTTTTGGTAACAGGAAGGGTTTCCCCCTACTGGAAAAATATATTAAAGCAAAAAAGGTGTCCTTGGTGAGCTGCACATTCAAGCATCGATCAATGCTTTCCTTAAAAAAAGTGACTCTTAGTGTCGTTCCAGACAATTTAACGGCCGTGGAGCAAGAGAGGATGCATTAGTCATTCTTACTTATTCAACAAAATTTGTATACTTCGCTGCTTTGTAAATTAGTGCCACATAATGACTCAGCACGATAGCGTAGCCAACGCTGTTATTATTTTAAATATATACCAAAGCCATTTTCAAAAAAAAATATATATATATCAAAGCCAACGGTGACTATTATTTTAAAACTGAAGTGCAGGCATAAGGGCTAATATGGCAGATGAGGGCACGATCCACATGGAAAAGACAAGAGCAGATCATAAGTAGACTATATATTAACTACCTATCGGAATGAGAGACATAAACAGAAAAAATACTTTTATGGATTCTAAACAGATTGCGAAAATACATTGTTAGGTTCCAACATGGTGGTTTTTTGGATTCTAATTTATAATCTAAACAGATAATGTTCTGATGCCTGAAAGGTACTATATATAAATATTATGCACTTTCGAAGATCCAATTCAAGCGCCATGAAAAAAAACTAAGACTTATGAGAGTCTAACTTATCCAAAGCCACAATCTAAACTAAAACAGACGACATTCAGAAAAAAAAAAACAATAACAATCAAATAATCCCTTAGCAATTACATCCTTGCCCGTGAGCCTGCTTGCTGCTGATGCTTATCAGGATCAACTGAATCACCAGAAACACGAGAGCAAGGAAGCAAGGTCTTGCTAACATCGTATGTGAACTGGAGGTTCAATTCCTAGCTAGTTCTACTGAACTGCACCCGATTAAAGAGTTTATGGTTAGATAGAAACAACCTCCAAGGTATAATATCAACTTGTATCTCACCGATATCCCAAAAACCTAAGAGACCATGGTTCTAAGAGGAAACCAACTGTTGGGTTCCATTCCGTCAGAGATAGGAAATTTTATGAACCTCACGGTCATTCTGTTAGATAAGAATTTTCTCTCAGGGCCTATTCCATACACGCTTGAAAACCTCAAAAATTGTCCATGTCCAAAAACCAACTTTCTGGAGAAATCCCAGATTCAATTGGGAAGTTAGAGCAGCTTATTGAACTTTTCAAGGAAAATAATTTAACCGGGCTAATACCTTCTAGTTTAGATGGCTGCAAACAATTGACAACACTCCATATTTCTTCCAATAGCTTCTATTTGGACATTCCATGGGAACTCTTTTCGATATATACACTTTCTGTCAGCTTAGACTTGTCCAATAACAAACTCACCACTGGAGATTGGTGGATTGATCGATCTGAATTCACTTAGTCTTTCCAGCAATAGATTATCAGGCGAGATCCCCTCCACTCTTGGTCAGTGACTTCTTGTTTGAGTATATTTGGTAGTTTAGATATTGTGTATTGTAGACTGCCATATGTATCCGTGAGTTGCCTTGACTCCCAAGCCTTGTACTCTATATAAACTGCTCAAGGGCTCTATGTAATACAATCCATCCAATTACACCAATCTCATTCTCCTACATCGTATCAGAATGAAGGAGAGTAGAATTGGTGGGATAATTGTTATATTGCGTTGGGCCTCATGGGCTGATTATATAGGGTACATAGGAGTAACACCCCACGTGGTTAGACAATATGGTATTATTCCTATTTACTCTAACATCCCCCCACAGTCACAGCGATGTAAAATTCTAGTCAATTTTGGCACATATTGTGGAATAAATTGGGGACAAAACTATTGTTTTCTACAATTTGTCATGCCCAAACTGATGGACAAACTGAGGTAGTGAATCGAAAATTGTCCACCATGTTGAGAGCAATCTTGAAGCACAGTTTGAAAATGTGGGAAGAGTGTTTGCCGCATGTGGAGTTTCCATGTAACAAGTCGGAACACTCCACCACTAAGGTAAGTCCCTTCTAGGTAGTGTATCGATTTACCCTCGTGCTCCATTGATCTTTTGCCTTTGCCTACCCCTGAGAGAACACATATTAATGCTAAATATTGTACTGAGTTTATTCTCAAGTTGCATGAAACCACTAAGGAAAATACTGAAAACATAAATGAAAAGTAAAGAATTGCTGGTGGTGAAGGTAGAAAGGAAGTTAAACATGAACCGAGTGATTTAGTTTGGCTGCACTAGAGAAAAGATAGATATCCAGAGGTTCGTAAGTCTAAATAAATGTCAAGAGCTGTTGATCATTTTAAGATATTGAAAAAATAAATGATAATATATATACTTGAGTTGCCACACGAGTTCAGGGTTTGTCCCACCTTTAAGATTGCAGATTTGAAACAATACTTGGGAGAAGAAGATGAGATTGAGTCGAGGACAAATCCACTTCAAGAGGGGGAGGATAATGAGGACATCACTCCTTCGGATGGACCCGGTGATTCTCCGACCGTTATGAAAGGTCTAATTACCCGAGCCCGAATGACAATTAAATCTAGAGGTGAGCTTATTCTTAAGCGATCCTTTTGATAAC
The DNA here is from genome assembly GCF_019320115.1 of Miscanthus floridulus. Taxonomy (NCBI): domain Eukaryota; kingdom Viridiplantae; phylum Streptophyta; class Magnoliopsida; order Poales; family Poaceae; genus Miscanthus; species Miscanthus floridulus. The sequence continues at coordinate 132,197,596 of NC_089588.1, forward strand.
CCCCTGATCCTCCAACCATTGTGAAATGTCCAATGACCCGAGCTCGAATGCGACAATTAAAATCTAGATTATTTGACAAATTTTTGGTGGAGTGGAGCTAAAAATGGTGAATTTGGAGTAGTTGAATCCTTGCCAAACAGGCCCTATATTGGTGAGCCAAGAGATAGGCTATAAATATCCATACAGCCCATTTATTGTGGTCCTTGTAGGGTCAAGATGGCAGACTAGAAAGGTGTTCAATAGTCTTTTCTAAAGCTAATTGCATCGGCTAGCCAAAACAAATGTAGAATTAAAACTATTCGGTCTAACCAAGACTACAGCCTTCTATCTATCACAAAAGCCTTACAAAATATCCTAATCCAAGAAACTAAGGTGTCGGGCTAGTGGGAGCTCACGTAAACAATTCTAGTTAGCAAGGTCACACAAACCTATGCAACTAATCAGCTAAGCACAAGCGAGCTCCTACACATGTTAGTGAGCACAAGCACAAAGCAACACTAGCACTACTCAACTAGCTAAGCAACACAGGCTAAACTAGAGAGCAACAACTACTTAGCTACATAAGCTAAGCTATGCTACTTAGCTACACAAGCTAACTAGCACAAGAAAGCAACTAATGAACTACACAAGCTAACTAGCGATACAAGAGCAACATCCCAAGCACAAAGTATGAACAAGCAAATACAAGCTTATGTTAGGGAATTGCAAACCAACAGGAGATGATAACACAATGATTTTGTATCCCAACGAATTAGGATTTCAAAACCTAAAATTCTGACTCTCTTGCCCCTCTGTGATAGTCCTAGGATATCTCGGCTATCACGGGCATCCACTTTTCAGCTGATTACAAAGTCATACAACATCAGAGTACATAAATAAGAATAAAACTAGACTAATTACAAGCCCTCTATGCTAGGATCAAACAAAACACTGAGGCTCTACTCGAAGCAGCGAAGCTTGGCGAATCTCCAATCTATGGGCATCCTTGAGATTAGACCGCAAACCAACTACTAATCGCAACATCACTGCAAGTAAATAAATCTGCACACCGCCAGTTGTTTGCAAGCCATGGTCAACAATGATGAGCTTTAGTGGAAAAGTAGAATAAAAAGGAATCTGGCGATCCTAATAGTTTGGCTGCAGTAGCATCAAAAGTATATATAGTATAACTTCTCCGAATGCCAACCCATATACTCATTCTCACCAACCACTTATCATCACATCTCACCACTCATCATCACTCTCATACTCTCAGTCTAAGCGATGAGGTAGCCTCCGCATGCCCCTCATCTCAATGGCCTCAAGCTGGACCTATCTTCGGGGGAGAGAAGCAGCACAAGAGAAGACTAGCAAGATGAAACAATTCACAGGAATGATCATGACCAAGATCGTGGCTATACATATAGTTTTAACTCTACAGAGTGTGTACACCTGTACCCAATAGGATCACCATCATCGACCGTGGCCATGGTCTAGGCAAACAACTCTCAAGAACTAGCACATTCCTCACCAGACTACCCCCAAGTGGAGTAGCATATGGCACGACGCATACGCTTGGGATCGTGATTAGGGTAGCTGGAACAACCATCGGCATCATTCTCACTGTGCTCCTAGGGCAAAACCCCGAGCACCTCTTCTCCCATAGAACTGGCTTAGTCTGTACTAACTCAACAGAATGGGCCCCGACTCATATAGGGCCTGTGGCGTGCACGTTTGACATAGTGCCATGTTCCAGGCATCAGCCTACGGACGGTCCATAATTGGCCAGAGCAAGCACCTTCCACCAATATCACTTGGCCCACCTCTCATGGGTAGCCACCACCACAGCGCCTATCACAAATCCATCATAACCATCATATTCACAAGAATCAGAACTAGGGCACTCCATGCACCAAGTGCACCCCTCCAGGGTAAATCCTCTCACTCTGGCCGATATCACCAGAGAAATAGGTCAAGGCAAGGAATATCTCCAGAACTCCTCAATCACCACCACCCACTTGGGATTCAATGCTCCCGTCGCGCCAACCTACCATCTATCTCACGGGGATGCCCCATGGCTAACCCCAATCCACCAACCACATCACCATCCAACCATCTGAAAGCCCTAGTTTGGTTTTGGTTAATTGATAAAACCTAAGTGGACTAACCATTGGCTCTAAGTGTACATGAGATAGGTTTGTACATACCAAGTGGTGGAACTAGATAGCAACCATAGAGGAAGATTATGATGGCCACATGATAATGGATCAAGTGCTCCACAATTGAAAAATAAGAAAGAGAAAAACTAAAATGGGCTCAAGGCAAAGGTATAACCATAGGGCCATTTTGTTTTGGTGATCAAGACACTATAGAGAGTGTGATCACATTTAGGATAAATAGCCATACTATTAAGAGGGGTGAGCTCATGGTTTAATATGGTTATCAAGTGCCACTAGGTGAATGAATTCCATTAATATGCATTAGGACCTAGTGTTTGCTAACATCCCTTGGAAACATGTTTGTGAAATGCTAACTCACATACACAAGTGTTGGAAACTTGGTGGAGTTAACACATTAGCACAAGGGATGAAGAAGAGAAGAAGAGGTGATCTTTGCCTAGCATCGGTAGTGTCCGGTGGCTAACCCTAGGTGTCGGGCAGACGCACAGTGTAGCATCGAACGATAGAAAAGTGCTCACCAAACGATATGGTGGCACTGTTCACTCGCTGACTGTGCAGATCAAAGAGCTTTGGACGATAACCAGCGTCCGATGGGGGTACATCGAACGCATCCGATGTGATTTTGACCTCTCTGGAACCTCTCGGTGTAAAATTGACGTGCATCGGATGATACAACTGCAGCGTCCGATGTGGGCATCAGACGATATCTGATAGGGTAGTCGTTGCATGGCAATGGCTCGATTCAAATAGTTGAGTGATGGCGTGCTGACATGTGGTGCATCGGACGCTACGCCAGCGTCCGATGGCCTGAGTTATCGTCTGATGCGCCCGTAGAAAGTAGGAGTGGGGTGACAACGGCTCTTTGAGCCATAGGGCTCTATAAATAGACCTTGGGTGGGTGTGGCTCACTCTCTTGGCTCTCTAACTCATTGATACATCTTGTGAACATACTCCACACCATCCCACTCATCTAGCTTTTGATTTGTTCATCCAAAGTGAGATTGGGAGAGATCCAAGTGCATTTGTATTGCGTTTGAGCATCTAGTGGCATTTGAGATCGCATTGGCTGCGGGATTTCTTGTTACTCTTGGTGGTTGCGGCTATTTAGACGGCTTGGAGTAGTGGGGTCATTTAGCAGAGGTTGGTGATTGTCTCCATCTCCGATCAGTGGATTTGTGAGGGGTTCTTGACCTTAGTCCCCACAGGAGATCGCGAAAAAGTACTCTAGTGGATTGCTTGTGACTTGTGTACCCTCATCTTGTGTTGATTGTGCGGCACCCAAGTGTGGGTTAGGCGTGTGATGCCTATTAGCACGCGAACCTCCAAGTGAGTGTGTTGCCACAACGGGGACTAGCTTGCCGGCAAGCAAGTGAACCTCGAGATAAATCATCATGTCAACAATTGGTATTCATTGTGATTGATTTGTCACTAGCCCAACTTGGTATAATCACTCCTAACCTCTCTTGTATTTACTTTAGTAGTATACTTGTGTAGGCTTAGTTGAGTAGCTCTAGTTGTAGCTAAGTGGTAATTAGTTCTCTTGCTAGTTAGCTCATTAGTTGTAAAATAGTGACATAGTCATTGCTTGACATAGAGATCATAATTCACTAGCATACTGGTAGGTGGCTTGCAACCCTTGTAGAGCTAGAGCAAAACTCGCTTTGTGCCATTTAGTTGTCTAACCATTTTGCTCTAGTGCTTTGTAGAATTTTTAATAGGCTATTCACCCCCCTCTAGCCATATTAGGACCTTTCACCATCACATCACATAACAAGGCATATATGTAATTATGATGGAAGTAAATGCAAGCAAGTAGGTAGGCAAATTATAAGTGCGAGCGCGAAGCTGGGTAGTAGGGTGAAGTGGTTTTCAATCAAGGCAACCAAGGCTCATGCAATAGCATGCATCACATATACTAGGAAATGAGTAAAGTAAAGCCCTAGCAATTCTACTTGCAATGCCTAACATATTAGGACCTTTCAAGTGGTATCGAAGCCGAGGTCACCGTTTAAGTGAGGCTTAACAACCTTCGATGTCAAAAGATGGCTCAAATTGTGTTCAACCATGTTGGGGCCAAACCACTGTTCTTTGATGGTACATCATTGGATTATTGGAAAAGAAAAATGAAGATGTATTTGGGTTCAATCAATGACAAGGTGTGGGATGTGGTAGAGTATGAGTTTGTTATCCTTGATCCTACCAATCCAACACCAAGAGAGTTGGAAAACAAGCAATGCAACACCTTGGCTCTCAACACCATTTACAATGCAATTGATCAAAAGGTGTTTGAGCAAATCAAAGATCTTGAGAAAGCAAATGAGGTGTGGACAAGATTGGAAGAAACATATGAGGGCACTTCAATGGTAAAGAGTGACAATCTATACATTCTTAAAGATAAGTTGACAAGCTTCAAGATGAAGGATGATGAAAAAATACCGGAGATGTTCTATAGATTGCAAGTCATCATCAATGATCTCAAGGCTTTGGGTGAGAAGACAAGTGATGAAGATTTCTCCCACCGGTTCTTGAGGTGCTTGCCACCAAGATTTGGCACTTTGAGGACTATCATTGTGAGAGGTGGATTGAAGGATGTCACCCCCAACCAAGTACTAGGTGATGTCATGCCCGAAGAGACATACCATGTGGAAAGTGAGGGGGTTGACCAAGAAGATGAGAAGAAGAAGAGTGTGGCATGTAACACCCTAAAATTTGCATACTTTGAAAATAGCCTAAAATGCTTTATTTATGCATTATGTGAGCATGCAAATATAGGAAATTGATATTTTTTTATGAAATTAACAGCGACAGTAAGGATAGATACATGTTGTTGCATGCATACTGGAGCACTGGTGTTCTTGTATTGAGTGGTTTTGACTAAATTTAAAAAGGAATTCAAATTCTTTTTGAAATTAGCTCTGAAATAAAAAGAAAAAGGAAACTTCCTTTTCCCTCCTCCCTCTCTTGGCTTTTGGCCCAGCTGGCCTGCTCGTCTCCCTTTCTCCCTCTCAGGTCAAAGCCCTTGGACCGGCCCAGCATCGGAAGCGGGGGTCGCTCTCCCTTCTCTCTCCCTCGCTCGCTGACAGCCGGCCCCATGCTCGAGTCACTGACCGCCCAGGGCAGCATGGCAGCGGCATCCCCTTCCTCACGCCTACTTCAACCGGATAGGCACCGAGCGGCCTTATGCCGCCGCCGCCACACCCGAGCTTCTCAGCGCCATTGGCATCTGCATGTGCGCCCTCACCTCTATAAATAGGAGCCTAGAGGTCTCCGCCACCCCTTTATGTAGCCCTAGCATGAGCCGCCGCCTTCAATCGAGCCGCAGCGCCGCAACCCTAGCCGCGCTGCCATCGAGCACCGGCCTCACTGTTCCGTCTCTCCGCCTCCACCGTAAGCCCCTCGCTGAGCTCCACCATGCCGTAAGGGTGTCAATTGGGCTTTTCTTTTGCTCTATTTTGTTCCTGGTCGCTCACCCTTCATCGCTGAATCTTGTAGAGCTTTGCCGTCCACCATACCGAGCCGTTCGTCATCTCCGCTCCACCTCGGTCATTGCATCGACCCGGGGTGAGATAGTCATCTTCCCCTTTCTCTCCCCAAGCCTTCCCCATGTCAATCTGTGGCCTCTAGGGCCCTAACCATGTGCGCTAGCGAGCTTCCTCACTGCCGGCCATGGCTGCGCCGCCGCTGGAGCCCTATTCTAGGCCGACAGTTTCTCTCTCCCTTCCCCCATCTGATCTGGACTGTTCAATCTAGATCTAACGGCCCAGGATAGTTGGCACCCCTTCGCCGAGGCGATTTTGTTAAAGAGCCCCTCGGTTTTTTCTTAATTCCGCCTGTAGTCCAAAGCTTCCATCCAAAAATACGTTTTATTATTTGGAAAGCGTAATCTAGTTCGGTTTAATTACAAATTTGCCACTAGACTTGTTTTGCTCATAAAAACTCCGTTTTATATCCGATTTGATCCGTTCAAGTTGTGTTAAGTTCATAATTAAGTAATCTACATGTTAATGCTACTATTAATCATGTTTTCAACTTTTAAAATTCATGGCTAGATTTAATCTATTAAACTACTGTAGGAAATCTTGTTTAAATTATAACTTTCACATTTTAGATCTGATTTTCGTGATCCTCATGTCTGTGTGTTCATTGCGAGATGTAGATTTGTTTTATAACCTTTTATCCTGTTTTTATACTATTGGTGTACTGTTCTAATCATAGGTTTGTTTGCTTTGCATGATTGCCTCTGGATGATTATATGTTGCTACGTTGATCGAGTATAGACGGTGAGCAATACGCCGGTGACCAAGAGTACTTTGTTGATGACTCAGATCAGCAAGAGTTCACTGAGCAAGGCAGGTATAGCATGGTACAATCCTTGCTACCTACACACATTTTAATCACCTACAATACATATGCATGTGTCTATTCTTGATTACCCTAAGGTTGATCTAGTTGTTGTTACCTTGATTCCTTGTCGCCTATGGGAACACTTGCATATGGGTAGTTTTGCTAGCGCTCAATTTAACTATTCATGATCTAAATGATGACTAATGGCTTTATGCAACAAAGGTTAAAATTTTCCTTTTAGCAACTTGAATATAGGACGAGAGAGTTTCTGGCTTTTATACATGATACTCTTGGCCCTCCCTAAGGACTTATCTGTGAGCAAAATCTAGGACTTACAGTACAACTGTGAGGGCTACATGGCTCTAGTTTTAGTTTAGTAGAATGACCTTTTCTAGCTTGTTATAGGTTACCGAAAGGCGCAAATGGGGTGTGTTTCGGGTTGGGTGTAGTGCGGCCTCTGTTCTTAAGTGTATAGCCTAAGCGGAATGTGACTTAGGAAAGGGGAGCTCTATATTTGAAGGCGCAAATGTGACTTATCTGTATAGCAATATCAACATCATATTACCTTTGAAAGACTTCATAGTGTACCCTGCCTACTCACCTTGGAAGTGTTAGGGGGTTGACGGGCCCCAGGCAAATGGGAATCACGGCTCATGGGTAAAAATGTACACCTCTATAGAGTGTAAAACTATTATAACAGTCATGCTCACGGTCATGAGCGGCTTAGAAAACTGATGGAACACTTGTTCATTTTATGTTGATGATGAAGATAATATGATGTTGATATTGCTCTCATTAAATGATCATGTGGTTTATATGGGGCTTAAGCATAACCTGATGCTATTTAATGATAAAACTATGAGTCACTAAAAATTCTAATCGTAGTTAAACCGTGTCAACCTTTTTGAGCTTCATAACCCCATGTTATCTTGTTAAGTATGAGATGCATTTATGCTTGTTTATTTTTATTACTTGGATAAAAATCCCGGATGGGTAACAGATCGTAGTGGTTATGAGGACTTCCTTGAGGATTTCTAGGCTTGAGGTCAACCAGTTTATGTCCCAGTGATATGGAGCTACCGCAAGAGTTATCTATTTATTTCCGCTATGCTTATGTAAAGACTATGTGATGATATTATTCGTGATGTAATAAAGACATGTGATGGTACTTTTGTAATTTGTCGGCTTATGTGTGTGACTAATCTCTGGGCGCACTTAAAATTATGCATCCCATTTTATCCTTAAAATCGGGTGTGACAAATTGGTATCAAAGCCGGGTTGACTATAGGACTCAAGCCTAGTTAGTGATGGTCGTCTTAGCATCTTTTGCTTCACTTCTTCTTGCTTACTATCTTAGTCTTGTTATTTGCTAAAAATTTTATGCTTTTGTCACTTTACTCCATTATAAAATTCATTGTTTCTAACCCTTTCTTAATCTAGAATCTATAGATGCCTCGTGCCAAGAAGACTGCCCGCATCAGCTCCGGAGGCTACTACCCACCGCGTGCTCTGGATGCACCCATGGCGTCGGAGGAGGTTGTGGTCATTTTGGATGACAAGGCGGATCTTGTGCTCGAACAGGATCTTGTGCTTGTGGAGGACATCACTGAAGAAGACAAAGAGGAGTGGGTCGCAGCACTAGCACCAGCACTAGCTCCAGCTCCTGCACTAGCACCTGAGCCACTCCCAGAGGAAGCTGCACATGTGCCACCACCTGTTGCTCTAGAGGTGGAGGATGAGATGGGTTGGACTCACAAGTACTACTTCAAGCAAGCTCCAGACACGGCCTACTACCATTCACTACTCACCAACATGCTAGACGACTACTACCCGGACCTGCACGCCTCCATCAAGTATTACTGTACTAAGTATACACACCCCTTGGAGGCCACATATTGGAAGATAGAGGTGTCCATCACTGCTTGGAATGACATCAAGAATGGTTAGGAGGTGCAATCTGTCCATGCACACACAGCAAGACGGGCTAACGCGTTGGATAGCTTGGAGGACACAACATAGGAGGCTTACATCCACTATCATGATCGACGCTATGAGGCCAAGCAGGGGATCCCTTTAGGTTCCTTCCTCACTGCGATCCAACGGAGGGGACTTGGCTGATTAGAGATCCCAAGAATAGTGATCCAACCTTGGACGCAACGGTTAGGCATGTTCATGCGTTGCAAATGGCGAATGAGCAACTCCAGGAAGAGTTACGTGAGGTGCAGAGGTACGAGAAGCATTTCCAAAGGCAGATTGATGCCCTGAGGGCTCAGCTTGGGTTGCCCCCACTCTATTAGAAGAAGCCCCCAGAGTTTACCATCATCGACACCGCCCCTTAGAGGTATTCTGCCCCTTTGTAATAAAAACGCTGTTAGTTCGAGAGTTGAGTCGAGTCAATGTGTGCTTTGTGAGTTTTAGTGCTTAGTTGATTGTGCTTTTGCTTCATGAGTGATTTGAAGTTTTCATGATTGTTGGGAGATTGTGGGCATGTACAAAAATCCTATAGTTAAGAACCTTAAGTTTGAGTTGATGAATAATATAGTTGGGGTTGCATTATCTTATCTCTGTTGTTACTGTTTTCTGGAGCAGTCTGTGTTATTTATCATATATCTCAAAATCCGTGTGACCAAAAATCATGAAATTTTTATGGAAATAACTAGACTTCTGTATCTATCAAATGACGCTGGAATTACATTTTTATAAGTTCTGGTTTGGGATATATAACTGTTGTAAGTTGAAGTTGCTGCGCTGTCTGAAGTCAAGAACAGTTTCGGTTTAGCTCTCTTTTTTACTAACTTATTGATAGAATCTGAAAAAGTGTTCTATAATAAAGTTGTATACAATTTCATGATCTTTTCAACCACGTAAAGAACATCTTTATTTGATGTATAGAACTCAAGATATGCCTGTTTTATCGATCTGCTGTTGTTGGAACTCGCCCAGAACTGTGCAATTTTACTTTTTCTCTTATACAAGTGATCTTTTATGGAATATTTCTAAATCTCACCTATGTGCCTTGGAAAATAGATGGCCACCAGAGGAGGTAGAGGTAGAGGCAGGGGCCATGGCAGAGGTGCCCCGATGAATCCACCACCACCACCGATGACCGGGGAACAGCTTATGGGAATGCGGGCACAACTGAGGCAGACAATGATACAACACATACATAATTAGCCCGCGGGAGGACCACCGCCTGCCCATGTCAGGTAAAAGTGCGGAGAGTTTATTATGGGACACCCTCTGGTGTTCACCCATTCTACTGATCCATTGGATGCAGATGACTGGCTACGTGTTGTGGAGAAGCAACTAAACATAGCATAGTGCACTGACCTGGAAAACTTGTTGTATGCTTTCAGCCAGCTCCAGGGAGCAGCCCAAGACTGGTGGGAGTCATTTTAGTGTGGATGTCTCGATGATGCTCCTGCTGTCACCTTGTAGGAATTCAAGGAAAACTTCAGGTCTTATCACATCCCAGAAGGCTTGGTGGAGTTGAAACAGGAGCAGTTCAGGGCCCTGAAGCAAGGGTCTATGTCTGTGGCTGAGTACCGTGATAATTTGCCCAACTGTCACACTACGCCCCCAATGAAGTAGCAGAGGATGACCAAAACCAGCGTCACTTTCTCAAGGGGCTGTATGATGGTCTTTAGCTCCAGCTCATGTCCAACACCTATCCCAACTTCCAGGCACTTGTGAATCGCGCTATTATGATTGATAATAAGCGCAAGGAGATGAAAGCCAAGAAGAGGAGGCTTCAAGGATAGGCCTTCGGAAGTAACACTCGCCAGCATGCCATCCCACATTAAGGCTTCCAGCAGTAGTACCAGGGACTGCCCAATCAGTGGAACCGTGGTCAATACCCACAGCACAACCAGTTCCCGTAGCGCCAACAGAATCAACAAACTCCCCAGAGTCATAATAGCAATCAGAAAGTGAGACCTCAGATGCCCTCAAATACTGGAAGGGTGAACCATGTGTCTGTTGAGACAGTGCTAGAGGCACCAGAAGTCATGCTAGGTACGTTTAGTGTCAACTCTAACTTTGCTACCATTCTTTTTTATTCTGGTGCTTCGCATTCCTTCATTTCACAAGCTTTTGTTAGAATGCATAGTTTACCCTTATGTGCCATGAAAAACCCATACTAGTAAACTCACCAGGTGGGAGCATGCCAGCCTCTTATTGGTGTCCCTTAGCTAGTCTTTCTTTAAGGGGGTAGATTTTAAAGTAAGCCCTACTGCGTTGAGAACGACTGGTATTGATATCATTCTAGGTATGGACTGGATGATGCAACACCGGGTAGTGATTCAGTGTCACAAGAAGGTAGTTGTGTTGACAACACCCAAAGGAGATAGAATCAGTGTTGAAGTGGTAGTGCAAGCAAAACCAATAGCTACTGTGAATCATCTGAATGAAGATGCCAACCATTAGGACCATGTTATGGAGCAGTTTTTGGATGTTTTCCCCGATGACTTGTCAGGTATGCCACCTGACCGTGATATTGAGTTTATTATTGAATTATTACCTAGAACTGCACCTATAGCTAAGTGTCCATATAAAATGGGGGTTAATGAATTAGAGTAACTTAAGAAACAATTGAAGGAGTTACAGGAGAAAGGTTTCATACACCCCAGTTCATCACCATTGGGGTGCCTGTGATTTTTGTTGATAAGAAGGATGGTACTGAATGGATGTGTGTGGACTATCGGTCTCTTAATGAAGTCACTATCAAGAATAAGTATCCGCTACCAAGGATTGATGATTTGTTTGATCAATTGAGAGGTGCTTGTGTGTTTTCTAAGACTGATCTTCGCTCTAGTAATCATCAATTGAAGATCTGACCCTCAGACATACCTAAGACCGCATTCACTACAAGGTATGGGTTGTATGAGTACACAGTTATGTCCTTTGGTTTGATCAATGCACCTACATACTTTATGTATTTGATGAACAAGGTGTTCATGGAGTTCCTTGATAAGTTTGTGGTTGTATTCATTGATGATATACTGGTATTCTCCAAGACAAAAGATGAACATGCCGAACATCTAAGGTTGGTTTTTGCAGATGCTTAGAGAACACAAGCTATATGCTAAGTGAAGCAAGTGTGAGTTCTAGTTGAAGGAAATCTCTTTTCTTGGTCATGTTGTCTCTAATGGTGGAATAGCAGTGGATCCAAGCAAGGTAAAAGATGTGTTGGATTGGAAGCCACCAATGGATGTTAGTGAGATCCAAAGTTTCCTTGGATTGGCAAGATATTATAGGAGGTTCATTGAATAGTTTTCGAAGCTGGCCAAGCCCATGACAGCTCTGTTGGAGAAGAATGCTAAGTTTGTGTGGTCTAAGAAGTGTCAAGCTAGTTTTGAGGAGTTGAAGAAGAGATTGACTACAGCTCCAGTGTTGGTTTTGCTAGATTTAAGCAAGAACTTCTCTACCTATTGTGAGGCATCTCGTCAGGGTCTTGGATGTGTTCTTATGCAAGAAGAAAGAGTTGTTGCTGATGCATCAAGGTAGTTGAGGAAGCATGAGCTGAACTACCCTACTCATGACTTGGAGTTAGAAGCAGTGGTTCATGCTTTGAAGATCTGGGACACTACTTAATCGGGCATAAGAGTGATATCTATACGGATCACAAGAGTTTGAAGTATATCTTTACTCAGTTGGATCTGAACTTGAGACATCGTCGATGGTTGGAGTTGATTAAGGACTGTGACTTGGAAGTGCATTACCATCTAGGAAAGGCAAACGTCGTGGCCGATGCACTTAGTAGGAAGAGTTATGCCAATGAGCTTCAGATGACACCTATGCCTATGGAGTTGTGTGTGGATTTTGAACGTCTCAACCCGAGCTTTGTCACTAATGAAGTGGAGATAGTGATGGAGCCCACCTTGGAACAGGAAATATGCAAGGGTCAGTTGGAGGATGAGAAACTTAAGGAGATAGCAGAGAATATAGTAATTGGAAAGGCACCAGGTTTCAGGATAGATGAGAATGTCACTCTATGGTTTGGGAAAAGGATATGTGTACCTGAAGTGAAGGCTATCCGCGATGCAATTCTATGAGAAGCCCATGAGTCAGCTTATTCCATACACCCCAAAAGTACCAAGATGTATTTGAATCTTAAAGAGAAGTATTGGTGGTATGGATTAAAGTGAGATGTAGCAGAGTATGTGGCCTTGTGTGACACTTGTCAATGGGTGAAAGATGAACATCAGAGACCTACTGGATTGGTACAACCAATGAAGATACCTGAGTGGAAGTGGGAAGAAGCTGGTATTAATTTCATAATGGGATTACCCCGTACTCACAGAGAGGTTATGACTCGATATGGGTAATAGTGGATTGGCTCACTAAAGTTGCGCACTTTCTATCGGTCAAGACTACCTATATAGGAGCAAGGCTAGTAGAGTTATACAGGGAAAGAATAGTGTGCCTGCATGGAGTCCCAAAGAAGATTGTGTCTGATAGAGGTACTCAATTCAAGTCCCACTTTTGGCAAAAGGTACATGAGTCTCTGGGAACGAATTTGAATTTTAGCTTGACTTATCATCCACAGACTGACAGGTAAACTGAAAAGAACCAATCAGTTTTTGGAAGACATGTTGAGAGCTTATGCACTATAGTATGGTACTAGTTGGGATAAGAGTTTGCCATATGCTAAGTTCCCATACAACAATAGTCACTAGAAGAGTCTCAAGATGGCACCTTTCAAGGCTCTGTATGGACAAAAGTGCAGAACCCCGTTGTTTTGGAATCAAACAGGGAAAAGTCAAGTATTTGGGCCAGATGTTCTAAGAAATGCAGAGGAACATGTACGGACAATTAGAGACAACTTGAGAGTGGCACAATCCCGACAAAAGAGTTATGTTGACACAAGCAGAAGAGAATTGGTCTTCGAAGTACGGGATTATGTTTACTTAAAAGTATCACCGATGAGGAGTGTGAAAAGGTTCAATATGAAAGGAAAGTTAGCACCAAGGTACATTGGTTCCTTCAAGGTTCTAGAGAGATGTTGAGAAGTGGCTTATCAGTTGGAACTACCTAAGAGCTTGTCAGGTGTGCACGATGTGTTCCATGTATCTCAGCTAAAAAATATTTGCATGTACCAGAAGAGCAAATACCTTTAGAAGAGCTTGCTGTTAAGGAGGATCTCACATAAGAAGAGTACCTAGTAAAGATTTTGAAGACGGCAGAGAGGGTTACAAGGAGCCGTGTGATAAAGATGTGCAAGCTACAGTGCAATCGGTACACAGAGGATGAGGCTACTTGGGAAAGAGAGGAGAATCTGAGGAAAGAGTACCCACAACTGTTTGAGTAAGCACCATCCGAATCTTGAGGACGAGATTCATTTTAAGGGGGGTAGAATTGTAACACCCTAAATTTTACATACTTTGAAAATAGCTTAAAATGCTTTATTTATGCATTATTTGAGCATGCAAATATAGGAAATTAATATTTTTTAGGAAATTAATAGCAACAATAAGGATAGATACATGTTGTTGCATGCATGCTGGAGCACTGGTGTTTTTGTATTGAGTGGTTTTGACTAAATTTGAAAAGGAATACAAATTCTTTTTGAAATTAGCTTTGAAATAAAAAGAAAAAGGAAACTTCCTTTTCCCTCCTCCCTCTCTCGGCTTTTGGCCCAGTTGACCCGCTCCTCTCCCTTTCTCCCTCTCAGGCCGAAGGCCTTGGACCGGCCCAGCACCGGAAGTGGGGGGCGCTCTCCCTTCTCTCTCCCTCGCTCGCTGACAGCTAGCCCCACGCTCGAGTCACTAACCACCTAGGCCAGCATGGCAGCGGCATCCCCTTGCTTGTGCCTGCATAAACCGGATAGGAACCAAGGGGCCTTATCCCACCACTGCCATGACTGAGCTTCTCGGTATCGTTGGCATCCGCACGTGCGCCCTCACCTCTATAAATAGGAGCCCAAAGGTCTCTGTTTCCCCTTTACACAACCCTAGCATGAGCCGCCGCCTTCAATCGAGCCGCTCGTCATCTCCGCTCCACCTCGGTCATCGCATCTACCCGAGGTTAGATCATCATCTTCCCCTTTCTCTCCCCGTGCCTTCTGCCTATCAATCTGTGGCCTCTAGGGCCCTAACCGTGTGTGCCAGCGAGCTTCCTCGTTGCCAGCCATGGCTGCGCTGCTGCCGAAGCCCTGTTCCCAGCCAGCAGTTTCTCTCTCCCTTCCCCGATCTGATCTGTACCATTCAATCTAGATCTAACAGCCTAGGATGGCCGATACCTCTTCGCCGAGGTGATTTTGTTAAAGAGCCCCTCAGTTTTTCCTTAATTCCGCCCGTAGTCCAAAGCGCCTATCAGAAAATATGTTTTATTATTTGGAAAGCGTAATCTAGTTTGGTTTAACTACAAATTTGCCACTAGACTTGTTTTGCTCATCAAAATTGAGGGTGTTACATGGCATTCAAGGCCGCATCCTCATCCAAGAGCAAGGGCAAATCAAAGAAAGAAGAGTCAAGTGAAGATGAAGGCCTAAATGCTTGTGATGATGATGATGATGAATTAGCTCTCTTTATGAGAAGATTTGGCAAATTCATGAAGAAGAAGGGCTATGGTCTAAGGAAGAAGAGAGCATCATCTAAAAACAAGGAAGAACCAAGTAGATGCTTCAAGTGCAAGAGCAAAGATCATCTCATAGCCGATTGCTCATACAATAGTGAATATGATAATGATGACAAGAAGAGCAACAAGAAGGGCAAGAAGGAAAAGAAGGTGACCTTCAACAAGAAGAAGAAGGGTCGCTCATATGTGGTCACTTGGGATAGTGATGCTTCTTTGAATGATGATGACGATTCTAGTGATGATGTGAAGAAAATCACAAAGAAGAAGGGGCTTCTAAGCATTGCAATCAACAACAAGCCCTCCATCTTCGACATTCCATCATGCTTCATGGCTAAGGACACTAAGGTACAATCCGATGATGATGAGAGTGATTTTAGTGAGAGTGATTAGGATGAGGAGTACTCAAAGGAGGATCTCATGGGGATGTTGGAAGCGGCTCATTCTCTCATGGACAAGAAGAGAGGAGAGTACAAGGAATTGCACAAGAGAAACAAAGCTCTTGAGCAATCCCTTGATGAGCTCCAAGCTACTCATGAGAGGCTAAAGGAAGCCCATGAGAAGCTTGAAGAAGCTCACTATTCTCTTCTTGCTCAAGAGAAGAAGGAACCAATTGCAACATCTCACATAGGGGTTACACATGATATTCTTGATGAACCAATTGCAACATCTCACTCCTATCATGTACTAATTAGGCTTAAAAGATTCGTCTCACAAATTAGTCACAAATTAGTTGTAAACTGTGCAATTAGTTATTTCTTCTATGAACCAATTGCAACATCTCACTCCTATCTTTGTTGCTCCCGCTAACCCTTCATGTAGCTCATTCACTACTACATCTACTATGAGTGATGGCTTCACTTGTGATGCGTCACTAATGGTGGAAATGACTCTCAAGAGAGAGGTAAATGAGCTCAGTCATGCCTTAGGCAAAGACTATGGTGGTGAGGCTGGCTTGCTAAAGTGCTTGGGTAGCCAATGTTTTCTCTCAACAAAGAGGGATTGGGCTATACCCCCAAGAATGGCAAGGCAACCTTTGCTACTCTCAAGACTAGTTTTGCAAAGAGCAATGGTCGGTTTTGCAGTAGATGCAAACAAGCCGGGCACCTAGAGCAATATTGCAAGAACAAGAAATCACATGCTAATGTATCGTCAATCAAGTTTGATTCTTGTTATTTGCTTTCCAAGGGTGTGAATGGTGTGCAAGCTAAGTTCATTGGTACACCAATTGTGGGTTCATAGAAGAAAGCCATTTGGGTACCAAAGAGCCTAGTCACTAACCTTCAAGGACCCAAGCAAGTTTGGGTACCTAAAAGATATTGATCTTCTTTTATAGGTAAATTATAAAGCCGGAGGAAGGCATTGGGTGCTTGATAGTGGGTGCACACAACACATGACCGGAGATTCAAGAGTGTTCAATTCAGTCAATTCAAATGACAATGGTGAAATTGATAGTATCACATTTGGTGACAATGGCAAAGGCAAGGTCAAAGGGCTTGGTATGATTGCAATATTCAATGACTTGAGCATTTCCAATGTGCTATTAGTAGAGAACTTGAACTTCAACTTGCTATCCATGGCTCAATTATGTGATCTTGGATTTAAGTGCATATTTGGGGTTGATGATGTAGAGATCATAAGTGTAGATGGTTCTAACTTGATATTCAAAGGATTTAGATATGAGACCTCTACTTAGTTGATTTCAATGCTAGTGAGACTCAATTGTCAACATGTTTGTTCACCAAATCTAGCATGGGTTGGTTGCGGTATAGAAGGCTTGGTCATGTTGGAATGAAACAATTGAATAGATTGATTAAGCATGATCTAGTTAAAGGCTTGAAAGATGTAGTGTTTGAAAAGGATAAATTGTGTAGCTCTTGTCAAGTCGGAAAACAAGTTGGAAATACACATCCAAATAAGAGCATGATGAGCACTAGTAGAGCATTTGAGTTATTGCACATGGATTTATTTGGACCAACATAATACACTAGTATTGGTGGAAATAAATATGGCTTTGTGATAGTGGATGACTATACTAGATACACATGGGTCTTCTTTCTCATTGACAAAAGTGAAGTATTTGATACATTCAAAACATTTTGTCAAGAGATGCCAAAATGAGTTTGATACTAGAATTAAGAAAATGAGAAGTGACAATGGTAGTGAATTCAAGAACACTAGAGTTGATGAGCTTTGTGATGAGTTTGGAATTAGACATCAATTTTCACCCAAGTGCACTTCACAATCTAATGGTCTTGTTGAGAGGAAGAATAGAACACTTATTGACATGGCAAGATCAATGCTTAGTGAATATAATGTGAGTGATTCTTTTTGGGCCGAAGCAATCAACACGGCTTGCTATTGTAGCAACCGCCTCTATTGTCATTGAATGCTTGAGAAGACACCATATGAGCTATTGAATGGAAGAAAGCCCAACATTGCATATTTTAGAGTGTTTGGTTGCAAATGCTATATCTTGAATAAAGGCACTAGATTGAGCAAGTTTGAAAATAAATATGATGAGGGGTTCCTACTTGGTTACTCCACTACAAGCAAAGCATATAGAATTTGGAATAACTCAAGCAAAGTAGTTGAAGAGGTGCATGATGTTGAGTTTGATGAAACCAAAGGCTCTCAAGATGAAGATGAAAATCTATATGATGTGAGAGTCACTCAATTGGTCAATGCTATGAAGAATATGGATATTGGAGATATTAGGCCAAAAGAAGTGGTTGAGATTGATGATGACAAAGATCAAGTGCTCACCTCTCCAACAAATGTGCAAGCAAATGGTTCACATGGTCAATCTCAAGTTCAACAAGTGCAAGATCAACAAGTGGCTAGTTCATCATAGGCAAATGAATCAAATGATCAACCAAGTGCTAGTTGTCAAGTACAAGTGCTCCAACCAACCAATGTTGCAAGAGATCATCCATTGGATCATGTAATTGGTGATATTACAAGTGGTGTGCAAACAAGATCAAGATTGGCTTCATTTTATGAACACTATTCATTTGTATCATCCATTGAGCCAACCAAGATAGAAGAAGCATTGCAAGATATTGATTGGGTGAATGCTATGCATGAAGAGCTAAACAACTTCACAAGGAACCAAGTTTGGGAATTGGTAGAAAGGCCAAAGAACTACAATGTAATTGGTACCAAGTCGGTGTTTAGAAATAAGCAAGACCAAGATGGCATAGTAGTGAGAAACAAAGCAAGATTAGTTGCACAAGGATATACACAAGTGGAAGGTCTTGACTTTGGAGAAACATATGCACCAGTTGCAAGATTAGAAGCAATTAGAATCCTATTAGCTTCTGCTTGTGCCCACAACATAAAGCTCTATCAAATGGAAGTCAAAAGTGCAATTCTCAATGGCTACATAAATGAGTTTGTGTATGTTGAGCAACCACCAAGTTTTGAAGTTGACAAGAAGCCCAACCATGTTTACAAGCTCAAGAAGGAACTATATGGATTGAAACAAGCACCAAGAGCATGGTATGAGAGGTTGAGGGACTTCCTACTCTCAAAGGGATTCAAGATGGTGATGGTTGACACCACTCTCTTCACTAAGAAGCTTGGCAAAGACTTGTTTGTGTTGCAAATCTATGTGGATGATATCATATTTGGATCAACCAATCAATATTTTTGTGAAGAGTTTGGAGAGAGAATGGCTAATGAGTTTGAAATGTCTATGATTGGAGTGCTTAGTTACTTCCTTGGACTTCAAATCAAGCAAATGAAGAATGGTACATTTGTGAGTCAAGGCAAGTACATAAAGGATATGATCAAGAAGTTTAGATTGGAAGAAGCCAAGGCAATTCATACACCAATGGGAACAAATGGTCATTTGGATTTGGACTCAAGTGGTGACATGGTGGATCAAAAGGTATATCGGTGTATGATTGGAAGCTTACTCTATGTGACCCCTTCAAGGCCGGATGTCATGTTTGGTGTACGCATGTGTGCAAAATTCCAAGCCTCACGAAGAGAAAGTCATTTGAAGGCAACAAAGAGAATATTTAGGTACTTGAAGCATACACAAAATGTTGGATTATGGTTTCCCAAGGGGTCTCTATTGGAGTTGACTACATATTCGGACTCCGATTATGCGGGGACTCAATTTGAGTTGATTGGATATTCGAACTCTGATTATGCAAGGTTGATATGAAGAGCACATCGGGGACTTCTCAATTGCTTGGAAAATCACTTGTGTCATGGTCATCAAAGAAACAAAGTAGTGTGGCACTATCAACGGCCGAAGCCGAATACATATCCGCCGGTAGTTGTTGTACATAATTGTAATGGATGAAAGCAACTTTGGATGACTTTGGAATCAAAATCAAACAAGTGCCATTGCTATGTGACATTGAGAGTGTGGTGAAGCTCACTAACAACCCCATTCAACATTCAAGTACAAAGCACATTGACATCAGGCATCACTTCATTAGAGATCATCAATAAAAGGGTGACATATCAATTGAAAGTGTTGGCACCGATGATCAACTTGCCGACATATTCACCAAGCCACTTGATGAGAAGAGGTTTTCAAAGCTAAGGAATGATTTGAACATAATTGACTTCTCCAACATGAGTTGAATACACCCCCACATTATATAACATGCCTCTCCTTCGACTAAAGCAAAGGTAAAATTGATTGGCATGGGCATTCATATGATACTAAGGACATGTTTAGAGCATCTAGTCATACTTTGCACTTAATAGGCTCATTCACTAAGAACAAATGATTTCGATGCTTATATGGTTCCACTATTGTTTCTATGCTTGATAAGATCTAGTGGTGGCATATAACTTGTTCATGAGAATACTACCCAAGTGTTTGATCTATAAAATGAGTTTTAAGTGTTTAACTCAACATTGGCAAGATAACCATTGTATGCTGTGTGAACAAGATTGTCATTGGTTTAAACTGAGTTAAATAACTTAGGCAAGTTTGCTAGATTGAACCGAATTTGAAAATAATACACCCTACCCCAATTTGTGGATGTTCGTTTGTGATAATAGATGACAAAGGGGGAGAAGTTAGTCACAAAGATAGAATGATACAAAGGGGCAGAGATATGATATGACAAAAGAAAGGGAGGATCAAATTAAGATTTGAGCACACAAGTAGGGGGAGCAAGCTCATGAACTTGATTGTTGCATTTGATCGTGCATATACATATGATTGCTTGCATTTGCACAAGTTTTAAAATTTCAATATACATGCTTGTGATGTTTGTTAGTAATAGAACTCGAATGATGATTGACACACTAGCATGGATAGGTGATAGCTAGATATAATGTTGGTATATTCAAGTGGTACTAGAACCTTGCATATAATGTTGATCTCATGAGGTATCTAGTGTTTGTGTTGTTTCTAGCTCATGATGGTGCTAAGGATGGTGTAAAAAGTGCACTCCGATTGGTATCACGCTTCAAAGGTCCATTCTTTACACCTTAGCATCATTTGGTAGTCATTCACTCTCCCACATTTTCTATCCATGCATATGTGCCATACTTTGTACCAAACTCAACTAGCACGTATGTAGGGGGAGCTAATAACTACCAAACCAAATTTGTGTAACTTGTCCAAATCTTATTCATGAACAAAATGCTTGGACAAGCAACTCAAGTTCAAATTGTTTATAATTCATTTCTTTGTAAAGGTTGTCATCAATTACCAAAAAGGGGGAGATTGAAAGCTATAGTTTGGTTTTGGTTAATTGATGAAATCTAAGTGTACTAACCTTTGGCTCTAAGTGTACATGAGATAGGTTTGTACATACCAAGTGGTGGAGCTAGATGGCAACCATGGAGGAAGATTGTGATGGCCAGATGATAATGGATCAAGTGCTCTACAATTGGAAAAGAAGAAAGAGAAAAACAAAAACGGGCTCAAGGCAAAGGTATAACCATAGGGCCATTTTGTTTTGGTGATCAAGACACTATAGAGAGTGTGATCACATTTAGCATAAATAGCCGTACTATTAAGAGAGGTGATCTCATGGTTTAATACGGTTATCAAGTGCCACTAGGTGAATGAATTCCATGCATATGCATTAGGACCTAGTGTTTACTAGCATCCCTTGGAAAACATGTGTGTGAAATGCTAACTCACATACACAAGTGCTGGAAACTTGGTGGAGTTAACACATTGGCACAAGGGATGAAGAAGAGAAGAAAAGGTGATCTCTGCCTAGCATCTGACATTGTTGATGCGTCTACCCAGCACCTAGGGTTAGCCATCGAACGATAAGCGTAGCGTCCAATGGCTAACCCTAGGTGCCGGGTAGACGCACAGTGTTGCATCTGACGATAGAAAAGCGCGCACCGGACGATACGGTGGCACTGTTCACTGACTAACTATGCAGGTCAAAGAGCATCGGACGATGACTAGCATCCGATGGGGGTACATCGGACGCGTCTAAAGTGATTTTGACCTCTCTGGAACCTCTCAGTGTAAATTTGACGTGCATCGGACGATATGAGCACAGCGCCCGATGTGGGCATTAGACGCTATCTGACAGGGTAGCCGTTGCACAGCAATGGCTCTATTCAAATGGTCGAGTGATGGCGTGCTAATATGTCACACCCAATTTTAAGGATAAAATTGAATGCATAAAACTCATGTGTGCCAAGGGATCAGTCACACACATAAGTTGACAAATTACAAAAAGTATCATCACGGTGTATCTTACATCACGATTAATACCATCACATAGTCTTACACAACACAGCGGAAAATAAAAAGGTAGCTCTCTCGTGGTAGCTCCAACACAGGGATGGTCAACTGGTTGACCACAAGCCTAAAAGTCCTCTGGAAACTCCTCATATCTGTTGACATCTGTTACCCATCCGGGATTTTTATCCAAATATTGAAAGTAGACAAGCGTAAGTACTTCCCGTACTTAGCAAGATAACATTGGGTTATGAAAGCTCAAAAAGGATGACTCTGGTTTACTACGGTTAGCACTTTTAGTAAGTCAAGATTTTATCATCAACTATTATCAAGTTATGCTTAAGCCCCAATTAAACCCACATGATCAGATATCAGAATCAATTGAATCATATTATCATCGTAGAACATCATAAATGAACAACAATAAATAACCATTTATTCTATGAGTTTTCCGGGCCGCTCGTGACCATGAGCACGGCTGTTATAATAGTTTGTAACACTCTGCAGAGGTTGTGCACATTCACCGTGAGTCGTGTTTCCCATATGCCTGGGTTAATTACTCCCATAACACTGCCAAGGTGAGCGGGCGAGGTACACGATGAAGCCATTTCATAGGTTTCTCTAACAAGTTAGGGCCGCTAGGTTTCCTCGATAGGTAGATGTAAGAACCCCCCTTTCCTATGGCACATTTCCATCGCGGCTATACACATAGGAATAGAGGCAGTCCTATATCCAACGTGGCAAGCCCCTTTTGCGCCATAACGGTAACCTCTAACAAGCTAGAAAAGGTCCTATTACTAAGCTAAAGTCAGAGCCATGTGACCCTCACGGTTGCACTGTCAGTCCCAGCTTTTACCGACAGATAAGTCCTTATGGAGGGCCAAGAGCATCGTGATCAAAAGTCATTTGCTCCTTCACCCTATAATTCAGTTGTTTAAAAGCAAATTTTACCTTTTCATTCTATAGAACCATTATTCATTATTTGGATCATGTATAGTTACATTGAGCGCTAGCAAACTACTCATATGCATATAACCCATAGGAGACAAGGAAAAAGGATACTCAATCACTAGGATGTCCTTACGGGTATCAAAATCAGACACATGCAAATGAGAAATTAATAAATGGTGAATAGGACATCAAGGTAGATCCCATGCTATACTTGCCTTGCTCAACGAACTCGGGCTGCTCCTGTTGGTCATCAAAGAACTCTTGGTCTCCAACGTTCTCCTCACCGTCTGAACTCGACCACAAAGCAACATACAAGCATTCCAAAGGCATTCATGCAAAGAAAACAATTATAGGATTAGAACAGTACACCAGGGCATAAAAACAAGATAAAAAGGTTCTTAAAGAGAATCTATGTCTTCCTACGATCACATAGACACAAAGTTCAAGAAAAACGGAGCTAAAACACGAAAGTTATGAATTAAACGGGGTTTCCTATAGCAACTTATTTAATTAAATCTAACCTCGAAATTTAAATGTTGCAAACATGTTTGACAGTGGTATTAACATGTAGAGAACTTAATTATGAACCTAACAAAATTTGAACAGGTCGATTCGGAGCTAAAACGACAATTTTATAAGCAAAACAATGTTGTGGCATTTCTGTAAATAGAATGAACTATTTTTGAATTTAAATAAAATTAAATCTGGGATATTTAAACCGGCCGAGGACAGCGGGTTCAAATTGGCAAAACTTGGGGGTCTCTTTAGCAAAATGGCCCACGAAGGGGTATCGGCCATCATGGGCCATTGGATCAAAGATGGACGGCTCAGATTAGGAGAAAGGGGAAGAGAGAGAAAACCGGTGGTCGGATATAGTGCCGGCACGGCGGGGCTCCATGGCCGACAGTGAGGAGGTCATCGGCGAGCGGGAAACAAGGACTTTGGGCCATGGTTCGATGAACCGAGGGAGCCAGGGGAGAGACGAGATGAAGGCGACCTCGCCCAGGCCGAGAACGCGGCCGGAGGACGCGGTCGGCGGGATGGTCGCCATGGCCGGCGACACGAAGGTCCCAGGTGCACGTGAAATGGCCCCTAGAGGCCATGAAACATGAAATTAAAGGCACAGGGAGAAGGAGGGGAACAAGGGGGTCTCACCGTGGATGAAAACGAAGACGAAGGCGGCTCGGGGATGGCGGTTTCCAAGCTCGGCGGATCCCTACGCTTCTCTGTGCGGCGGTTGCGGCTTTCGCGTGCTCGGGCGAGTGTGAGAGTGGAGCAGGGGAGGCAGTAGGGAGGCGGCGATGGGGTCTGTTCTCTCCTTTATAGAGGCTGGGGTGCGGGGGGAGGCGCTCCCATGACGCGAGGTGGGCACGGGCGGCGGTTGCGCCATGACCGCGCGAGACGCGAGAGGTGGGCGACGGCGCTGACGGATGGACCCAGCGGTCAGCGACAGAGAGGAGTGAGGGGCGCGGCAACGGTTGCCTGCTCGAGTGGGCCGGCCCAGGAAGAAAAAGGGAAGAAGGGGAAGGAAGGGAGGTGAGCGGGCCGGCGGGGGAAATGGGCCAGCAGGCCGAAAATGAGGAAGGGATGGGGAGGGAAAAGAATTTCCTTTTCTTTTTCCAAATCAAATTTCCAAATTCATTTCCAAATGATTTTTGAATCATTTTGAATTTAAATCAAACCACTCAACATATTAAATAAACAGTGTTCCACAGCAATTTCACAAAATGTTAGTGTCCTGTACCAAAATCTCCCTAAATAAAATGATGCAGCATGAGTGCATCAACATGTATCTATCCTTATGATTGATTGTAATTTCACAAAAATTATTATTTTCCTATATTTTAATGCACACTGTGGGGGTATTAACCCCTATACCCTTACGGCTAGGCTTGGGCCGGCCCGGACCAGGGGGTCTGGCCCATTAGAAGACGACGCGTGGCCCGGCCAATCTTTTTGGAGTCCCGCGTAAGGAATCAAGACAGATTTGGAGATCAAGCAAGATCCTGGTCAGTTAGAGTAGGAATCCTTATCTGGCCGCTTATGGCAATTGTAACTGGTTAGGATTAGTTTCCAGATCTGTAACCTTGCCCCCCGGACTATATAAGGCGGGCAGGGGACCCCTCTAAAAAACATCTCTCATTGACATACAGCAATACAATCAGACACAGGATGTAGGTATTACGCCTTCATGGTGGCCGAACCTGGATAAAACCTCATGTCTGTCTTGCATCACCATCTTGTTTGTAGCTTGCGCATCTATCTGCCGACAATCTACTACCTTGGGCATACCCCTTGGTAGACTGCCGACCATATTTCGTCGATAGTGGCGCGCCAGGTAGGGGGTGTGCGTACTGCTCTCCAAGTGAACAAGATGGTCATCATCCCCGCTTCCATGGCTACGCCCAACGGCCTCACGTTCACCATCGGCCAGATCACCTGGACAACTGGCTCCGACGACTTCATCGCCATGACCACGGAGGAGGCACGGATTCAATCTGCGTTGACCACTGCTTCACCTGCATCGGCTATGGCTCCAACCACGATGGATCTGGCTCCAGCCATGCCTGCATCGTCTTCAGCCACGCCGACAACCCGTCGTCCGTTTCCTCGCTACAAAGGGAGGCAGATCGACAACACCGACCTGCTCGACTCCATCGATCAGGTCGGCACCAAACTTGCTGAAACCCTAGCTTTGGTAAGTTCGATTCAAAGTCAACCTAATGAGCGGGTAACCACTACCCACAATAGATCTACCCAACTAGCTCGGGCCAGTCGTCCTGCATGACTCGGTATGAATCTCGTGGTCACATCTACTCCTGAAGGGCGCTCTGTTCATCGCCGGCCAGCCTCTGCGACGGGTCTCCGGCTCTCCGAGTACGAAGCCTTGATGGAGAACTACCAGGCCCAGCCCTACGACCTGGGCAACTTTGTCAACATGGTCCGGATTGAGGATTATCAAGAAGGATCCGTCCACACAGTTCAAGAGGGTGGCTCAAGCTCCTCATCCGGCATCGCATCTAATGGCTTCGTCCACACCGAGCTCCAGTATCATGACAATGAAGGCGTTGAATACGATCTGGATATCCCAGACCACGCCCTAGGGTTCTCACGATTCCTATCCTTCCCACCAAGGCGAGGAGACTTGATCAACATTGTCAGTAATGACGAACCACCGGCAGTTGGCAAAACAGAACAAGAAAGGCTGTCACGCGAATCACGCAATATTGACCGATTTAATCGCTGACAAATCAAAGCCGAGGCAGAAGAGGAGGCACGACGCATAAGGGTCCAGCCATGCGACCTTAACAATGCCTTTGACAGGGTGGGGGACAAGCAGGTCTTCAGGACTCCAGGCGCCAACGTAGCTGTTGCTATGGCGACAATGCAATGACTACCCAATACCCCGAAAACCCAGGTAGTTCATGATGATATACAAGCTTACCTGACGGCTGCTATGGCTTAGACCATAGAAATTGTAAATCAAGCCCGAGCTCCATCTGTCTCAGTCGAATCAAGCCACAGCCACCAGTACTCAAGTCACTCACAGCCACCCAACCAACGTGGCTTGCGCAACAACGACCCATTAGACAACCGTCAAGGCGGAAACGATGGCCATGATGGTGGTCGGGACGACAACCACCGAGATAACCACGACAACCGCCGAGACAACCGCGACAATCGCCGTGATATCCGCGGTCGCAGGGTCAACCAGGGTGGCAACCAGGATCGCCATGATGGCAATAACGATCTCCGCCATTACCTCGGAGAACATGATCTGCGCGGTCGCATTAACCAAAGAGCCAATGATCGTGTATCCCATGAAAGCTATCGCCGTATGGAATATGATACTACCCACGGCCCCTCGGGTTTGAAGCAGTTTACTCCACACCTTCGCCAAGTCATATGGCCCAAGAACTTCAAGCTTGAAAAACTTCAGAAGTATGACGGCAAGGAGAACCCCGAATTATGGGTCATGCTCTATGAAACCGTGTGCAGATCAGCCATGGCTGACGAGCACGTCATGTCTAATTACTTCCCAGTCACGGTCGGCCATGCAGGCCACCAATGGCTGGTCAGCTTGCCGGCAAACTACTTTGATTCTTGGCAGGAGCTCAAGCAAGCATTCATTGAAAACTTCATTGCTACTTGCGAGCAACCCGGCAACAAATATGATCTGCAGCAGATTCGAGATCGCAAAGATGAGCCACTGCGCGAGTACGTCCGATGCTTCTCGGAGATGCGCATCAAGGTCCCGTCAATCTCTGACAACGAGGTGATCGAGGCTTTCATCACTGGTCTCCGCTTCCACGATGCCCTAAGGGACAAGCTCCTCTGCAAGAGACCTGAGTCAGTCACGGCGCTCCTAGCCACTGCTAAAAAATATGCGGATGTCGATGATGCTAAAAAGATAATCATCGAAGAAGCAGCAAGGGTTCCATGCTCCGACCACCCCCACGCCGCGACGACTACCACAGCAACCATGGTCAGAACGACAATTTTGATCGCCGCAACCAGCGCAACGATTCCTACGACCACCGCGACCAGCATAATCAGCGGCATAATCGCCGTGACGATTACAGGGGCAAGCGTGCTCGGGAAGACGACGGCGAGGTCCACACAGTTAAAAAAGGTGGCGGACATCGCAACTACGAAGATGACTACGCCAAAGCATTGAAAGGACCCTGCCAGCTTCACCCCAAGTCAAACCACACCATGGAGAATTGTCGTGTTCTCAAATCTATTTACACGCGCCAATAGGCTCTGGATACAACCGACAAGCCTAACGACGCAGGGGAGCAGGGTCATGAGGACAATGACGATGAAGATGCAGATCCTCATCATAAGTAAGTCAAGCCAACCGATCGCGTCCACACCATCATTGGAGGCAAAGTGTCCATCGAGACCAAACGAGAACGCAAGCTGCTCGCCCGCGCTTGCTTGAATGTGGCCAACGACGACAACCTCATCGCCGATCCACGGCTCCCTCCTTGGTCTCACCGCGAGATCTCTTTCAGCAAAAAGGACCAATGGGCTGCAATACCTGAGCCAGGACGTTTTCCTCTAGTTCTCGATCCTTGTATCAATAAGGTTTAGTTCGACAGAGTGCTGATTGACAGCGGCAGTTCCATTGATATACTGTTCAAGAACAGTTTGCCAGCCCTAAAGATAACCCAGGCTGACCTCAAGCCTACGAGGCACAGTTCTGGGGTGTTCTCCCTGGACAGAGCTCCACACCTCTCGGGCAGATCACGCTACCTATGCAATTTGGTACCCCGGACCACTTCCGCACCGACTACGTCAACTTCGTGGTCGCTGACTTCGACGGCACCTACCATGCTATTCTTGGTCGACCATCGCTCACCAAATTCATGGCCATACCTCACTACAGGTATTTGGTGCTCAAGATGCCTATTGAGAAAGGGGTCCTAACTCTCAGGGGCAACGTATATGCAGCTTATACCTGCGAGGATGACAGCTTCAAAATAGCAGAGGCTCACGACCTCTCTATTCGTATGGCCGAGACCACGCTCGACGCCAAGAAGACCCTGGCCAACCACCTAGAGATCCCAAAGCTTGAGGCCCCACGCAAGAACATCAAGTCAAAAGAGTACAAAGCGATCCAGCTGGTCGACGGTGATCCTAGCAAAATGGCCCTTATTGGGGCCAACCTAGATCCTAAATAGGAAGACGTGCTCGTCAGGTTCTTGAGGAGCAACGTAAGTGTGTTCGCATGGAAACCTGTTGACATACCCGGTGTACCTCGGAACTTGATCGAGCACTCCTTAAATGTCGACGGCAAGGCCAAACCTATCAAGTAGAAGCTACGACGGTTCGCTCGCGACAAGAAGGAGGCTATTAGGGTAGAAGTTACATGGCTTTTGGCAGCCAGATTTATCAAAGAAGTGTATCATCCGGAGTGGTTATCCAACCCGGTTCTTGTACGCAAAAAGAATAATGAATGGAGAATGTGTGTTGATTACACTGATCTCAACAAACACTACCCTAAAGACCCCTTCGGCTTACCTCGCATAGACAAGGTCGTAGATTCAACTGCCGGTTGCGAGTTGCTTTCCTTTCTCGATTGCTACTCTGGTTATCACCAGATCGCTCTCAAAAAGGATGACCAGATCAAGACATCCTTCATCACGCCCTTCGGCGCTTACTACTACATGACCATGTCGTTCGGGCTCAAGAACGCTGGGGCTACCTACTAACGCGCCATATAGGCCTGCCTCAAAGATGAGATAAAGGACGACCTCGTCGAGGCTTATGTTGATGATATAGTTGTTAAAACCAAAGAAGCATGCACCCTTGTGGACGACCTCGAACGTACCTTTGCAGCTCTCAACACATTCCAATGGAAATTAAACCTAAAGAAGTGTATCTTCGGTGTTCCATCTGGTATATTGCTCGGCAACATCGTCAGTCATGACGGCATACGCCCTAACCCAGAGAAGGTAAAAGCTGTTTTGGACATGAAGCCGCCCAAAAAGGTGAAGGATGTTCAGAAGCTTACCGGATGCATGGCTGCCCTAAGTCGTTTCATATCAAGATTAGGCGAAAAAGGACTACCATTTTTCAAGCTTCTCAAAGCATCCGAGAAGTTTGAGTGGTCGGAGGAAGCAGACACTGCTTTCACACAGCTGAAACAATTCCTTACATCACCTCCGGTCCTCACTGCTCCCAGAGACGACGAGACCCTCCTGCTTTACATTGCGGCAACTTATCAGGTGGTCTCCACTGCCATGGTGGTCGAGCGCGACAAGCCCGGCCACGTCTACAAGGTACAGCGACCAATCTATTTCATCAGTGAGGTACTCAATGAATCCAAGACCAGGTACCTACAGATTCAGAAACTGATCTACGCCATATTGATAACATCCCGAAAGTTGAAACATTACTTCGACGGATATCGTGTGGTGATCATGACCGAGTACCCTCTGGGGGACATCATCTGCAACAAGGATGCGAACGGGCGCATCGTCAAATGGGCAATGGAGCTATGCCCTTTTTCCTTGGAATTTGCAAGCCGTACTACAATCAAGTCTCAGGCACTTGTCGATTTCATCGTCGAGTGGACAGACTTAAGCACACCCGCCTCTTAGGGGCCCGATGAGCATTGGAAGATGTACTTCGACGGCTCTCTCAACATCGATGGCGTAGGAGCAGGAGTCCTTTTTGTGTCACCATCCAAGGAGTAGCTCCGATACGTCCTCAGGATTTATTTCCCGGCATCTAATAACGCCGCCGAGTACGAAGCATGCCTACATGGTCTGCACATTGCGGTCGAGCTCGGTGTCAAATGTCTCTATGTCTATGGAGACTTGGCTCTAGTCATCAACCAACTCAACAAGGACTGGGATACGACCAGCGAAAAGATGGACGCATACTGCAAATCGATCAGAAAGCTGGAAGGCAAGTTCTATGGCATCGAGTATACACATGTGGTCTGGGACAAAACTCAAGCAGCTGATGCGCTGTCAAAGTTAGGATCATCCCAAGCCAAAGTCCCACATGGCATATTTGTTCAAGACCTGCTCACGCCTTCCATCGAAGAAGAAGATCCCACGGCCGACAAGCCTCCAGACTAGCTTTTGGTGGCTATGGTTTTGGCGTCAAACACCACCGAACCACCTCTGACCACTCAGGGGCCTGACTGGAGAGTACCTTTCATCAAGTACCTAACAGATGGTAGTGGTTACACTGATCGGACAGAAAACGAACGCCTGATGCATCACAGTTAGCAGTATCTGCTCGTCGATGGCAAATTGTGGCGCAAGAACGCGAAGGAAGAAATCTTGATGAAGTGTATAACCCAGAAGGATGGTGAACATCTCCTGGACCAAATCCACTCTGGCTCCTGTGGCAACCACGTGGCCTCGAGAACACTGGTTGGCAAGGCTTTCCGAGCAGGGTTCTATTGGCCGTCAGCCGTAGCCGACGCAGAGAAGCTAGTCCGCCATTATGAAGGTTGTCGGTTCTTCGCCAAGAGAATCCACGTACCAGCACACGAGATTCAGACAATACCAGCCTCTTGGGCCTTCGCATGCTAGGGACTGGATATGATCGGGCCTTTTAAACCGGCCCCTAGGAAATTTACATGCGTCTTCGTGCTGATTGATAAATTTTCCAAGTGGATAGAGTACATGCCCCTAGTCCAGGCATCTTCAGAAAAGGCTGTCACGTTCATCGACCAGGTCATCCACCGCTTTGGCATACCCAACAGCATCATCACTGATCTAGGTACTCAGTTCACCGGGAACGCTTTTTGGGACTTCTGCGATGAAAGGAGCATAGTAGTAAAATACGTCTCGGTGGCGCACCCTAGAGCTAATGGACAGGTCGAGCGAGCAAATGGTATGATCTTGGACGCACTTAAGAAGAGGATGTACAGGGAAAACAAAAAAGCTCCTAGATGATGGCTCAAAGAGTTACCAGCCATGGTCTGGGGTCTCAGAACCCAGCCCAGTCGTAATACCGGCGTATCACCATACTTTATGGTTTATGGCGCCGAGGCAGTGCTCCCAGTAGATATAGCCTTCAGATCAGCACGGGTAGAGAACTTCGACGAAGGCAAGGCCAATGAAGTATGGGAGCTGGAAGTGAATAGTGTAGAAGAGAAGCGGCTTGATTCTTGCGTACGTACAGCCAAATACCTTGTTGTTTTGCGCAGGTACTACAACAAGAACGTCAAGGAGCGGTTCTTCGTGGTTGGAGACCTGGTCCTGAAGTGGAAGACGAGTCAGGCTGGTGTCCACAAACTCGGAACTCCATGGGAAGGGCCCTTCATGATCAAGGAGGTTTCACAACCAACGTCTTACAGGTTAGCTCACCTGGACAGTATAGACATACCCAATTCATGGCACATCGACAAGCTTAGGCGTTTCTATGCTTAACTACTAAGATATGTACTCCTCTTATACTTTCGATTTAATTCAATAAAGATATTATGATTTCTCCGGCCACTCTAATGTGTCACTTCGAAGTCTATTGTTATTTCAACTCAACCAGTCAAAACCGACCACCATTCCTTCTCAGGTTTTCGGAGAAGGCCCTGTCTCCGGTTCCTCCCAACGCGTGCATGGGATCCGCTCTCTACGCTATGGGTGATCGGCAGGTCCCCTCTAATTTGACTTGTGTGCGTCTATGTGTGCATAGGCTACGCACCTCACACTCCGACCATAGGACAAACCAGGGCCGTACAAACCTTTTAGGATGACATGTCGATTAAACTGGTACAACTAAACAGAATGCTAACATGTTCTCACTTAGTTACACCAACACGAGATCCAAGCTTAAATACGTTTTCTACAAAACAAACAAGCTTATGCAGATATACAGTTACGTTATTACAAGCTTGCCTAAAAAGGTCCAAGTTTACAATAACACAACTACATCTTCTTCTACAGCTATAGCCTATACTATTGGCTGGTCGGGGCACGTGGCACCTGCCGCTCGCTGGGCCTGACATCGTGCTCGAGTCTCGGGTACTCTTGTACTGGTCGAGCTGAAGAAGATGGCCCTGCCGATGCCTGGCTAGTCGAGACCGCAGGCTTCGCCGGTTGGCTAAAAAATGATGGTGTTTCCAGCTGACTTGTTGATGGTGTCCCCTGTACAGGTGCTGTCGCGCCTCCACACAGGTTAATGTTGCCAATTATTTTCGCCGACAAGTCCAGCTGGGTCATCCGTAGCTCCTCAGCCTTGTTTGGATCTACCTCCTTCGGGTATCCAGCCTCCAGGCGTTTGAGATCGATCAGGGGGTAGTGAGCGCGTACCATGCTTAGCACATGTGCGCCTGTGTACTCACCCGCCTCCTTCATGAACTCCTGGAACCATTCCCATGCCTTTCGGCATCTATCAACCAGTCCAAGCTGTGGCGTCCTTGGCACGTCCTCTGTAAGCGCTGGATCGATGAGGTTAAGGACCAGCAAAATGCCCGTTGCCACCTCCTGGCACCGGTTTTTCCATGTGTCCCGATCCTCGGTGATCTCTTGGCACTATGCCTTCCAGCCGTCATGATCTTTTATCACAGCCTCCAGATGCTTCTTGGCATTGACTTTTAAAACTGGAAACCACACAAGCTATTAAAACGTCATACCACGACAAGATAAGGCGGGCAACAAAAGTGAAGCAAAGGGGTTTGGAAAACTCACTTTTCAGTTCCTCTTTCATCTTGGTCGTGTGGTCCCGGAGCTACGACTGGTCGTGCACCAGATTTCTGTTGTCCTCCTTTAGGCGATCACACTCCACGACCGCACGAATGTTCTCCTCTCGAAGACGGACCACTTCGGCTTCTAAGCCTGCACTACAGCTGTTACTACCAACAACGCAACAACACTTGTCATGCACTTGTTGTGATAAAGTGACTACTTACTTGTTCTTTCCTACTCTTTGTTACTGAGCTGGACGACCAGGTTCTGGTTTTGGGACTCTTGCTCCGTCCTCTCATGGTTGGCGGCTTCAAGTTGGTGGCGCAAGCGTTCCACTTCCGCCGTCAGCTCTTTATTGCTTACAATGACCCCCTCGATCTGGTCGAAGCATTTCTTATGGTACCTTGCGGTCTTCATTAAGTCCTATGTGCAAAAAGCTAAGTAAGAAAGTTTGACTAGACAGCAAGATCAGTTGGTGAAGCAAAGCATACCTGGACCTCCGTCACCAGTCGTTTCGCCGCTCGTTCAACTTTCTTGGTCTCTTCGACCTCTGGGATTTCCTCATGAACAACCCATTGGTCGTTCCGCCAACGCGACACATACACATGTTGTCGCTTGTC